>NC_084823.1:35480485-35780485 GCF_958449725.1 Rosa rugosa
AATGGAACTACACATTTTACTAGTCATGGAATGATTCTAATCATTAAAGAATACAGAATCAATGTTCCTCATCTCATCTACTGATTCTGAAGTATTCAAATATGTACTTGTGTGGTTTTCTCCTCATGCTTGACCATCAAATGAACTCTATTCCCAGACCAATCATACAAAACAAATACTTCCTCAGGTTGTTGAAACTAGATCGTAGATTGTAGATCGATGAAATAACAAACCGTATGCTAGGCTGGCTTCATGCTCTCATTGCTCTGGCCCCACGGAAAATTGTCTAATCACTTAGCTCCACCAATTCTTGTTGTGAGCAGCATTAATTATCAATCCAAAGCCTGTCTCTTATTTCTTAGATATAAATTTCACTTCTGGCAGTCACTTTCTTGGGAAGGAAGACATGTTTTGACAAAAAAAACACAGTTTCTCCAGCAGCATATATACATGAAATCTATAGGAGGACTATAGCTTACGAGAATAGCAAGACAAACCCATGAGATCACAAGTCAGTGTCCCTCAATCCACCACTCTTCACCACTTACTAGCTTCATGCATGTAGCAGATCGATGATTGAAGCCTCTTATCATAGCCCATGCTTATCTTTCACAAGAGTTTGTTAAATGGATTGAAATCTGTGGTAGTCCTCTTATCTGCTACATATCATCTAAAGGAGGTAGGGAACAATATTTCTATCCAAGTGTACAGGTTGGTACCACTAATATGTGATTTGAGTACGAAGACAAACCCATGTGGTTTCTCACAACCTAGTGCTCCTACCTGGAGCCCATCTCAAGGCTTCTTCACCAATCATTCATGTAGCAGATGGTTTTCCACAATTCCACATACCACTTCTTCATCTATATATACAACACATGATCGCATTCTTGAGTAAACTCAACTCCTCTCCTTGCAACTGCAAGCATCGAATTAAGCTTTCTCTGTTTCCAAAGTCCTTTGAATTTCTTTCTTCTTTTGATCACTTTGGTGTATAGAACCATGGGTTTCCAATTTCCTCGAATTGCTTACTCAAAGACATCAGATATCCCAAAAGGCTACTTTGCAGTTTATGTCGGAGAGAGCCAAAAGAAACGATTTCTGGTTCCGATATCATACTTGAACGAACCTTTGTTTTTGGATTTGCTGAGTCAGGCTGAAGAAGAATTCGGATACCATCATCCAATGGGGGGTATTACCATTCCTTGCAGTGAGGACACCTTCCTTGATATCACTTCCAACCTAAGTGTGTGAGTCATGAACACTACTGAAGTGGATATCTTGGATCAGAAAAATCCACATTTAATTTTGAAACTCGCTGCTAAGTCAAGTTGAAGAAGAGGCTAAGCAGTTGATAACTTCATCATATACTGAATCAAATTGCCTCTTGCACTGAGGAGAAATCTGCTGTACTTCCTCAAGTTGTTTTTTAGCTGAGAAGAAAGGTGTCCAGATTCTGAAGAAGAATCAAATCACATCTTATGAAGCAGGCAAATGAGAACATTGTATATACGATATACTCTCCAAGGCAATTGGTCTAAAGTTCATAAGACTCCAAATTTTGAACACAAGTATTGTCAAGTTCTGTCTTTTAATCCTATGTAAAACTTTCTTGTTTTCTAGAATATATGTGAATATAAATATATTTCAAATCCTGATCAACTTTATTGTCTTATTTTTCATCACGGAGATGATATTCACACTATCTTTTGTGTTTTAAATAAGGGTTCTTGACCCAAAGCATCAAAATTGGCCAAAATTATCTTACTTTACCCCAGCAACAGATTTTTATTCCTACTAATCCAATTTAAAGGAAAATGACTATTCTGCCCATAACTTAATTAATGAATTACATGCCACTGCCAATTTCTCTTAAATGTACTTGAAAGTGAGAATATTGAAATAAATCGTGTGAGTGAACCTTTAGAATGTACAATGCCTTTGAATATATATGATCCTAGAGTTTGGGATAGTTTAGATGGAAAAATGAGAGATCTCTGCTTGTTGAAAAAGGTCCTATTAGAGAAACCAATATTGTTTTTCCTAAGGATAATCGAAATAGGGGGTTCTCTTTGGATTATTTTTCTCCAAAGATGAGTAATGGTGAACTTTCCGATAGAAAATGGTTGGTTTACTCAAAAGATTTGGATAAAGTATTTTGTTTTTGTTGTAAAGTTGTAAGAAAAACTCATTCTAGGAGTCAATTAGCAAATGAAGGAATTAATGATTGGAAACATTTGGGAGATAAGCTTAAACAACATGAAAAGAGTCGTGAACACATCTCTAACCTTAGAGCTTGGAATGAGCTACGAGTGAGATTGAGCACAAATCAAACAATTGATAAAGAATTACAAGAGCAAATCAAGAAAGATACAGAGCATTGGAATGAAGTCATGGTTAGAGTAATTAGTGATATTAAACGTCTTGCTATGAATAATATAGCCCTTCGTGGAACAAATCAAAAAATCTATGAGAATTCAAATGGAAATTTCTTAGGCTTTCTTGAATCAATAGGAGAGTTTGATCCAATAATGAAGCATCATTTTCGACTCATTCAAAATAAAAAGGGCTAAATACAAATTACTACCCTGTGGTTTAGGTCCAAAATCAATTCAGTCATTGAACTTCTAATTTCATCAAAAACACCCCTGCACTTTCAATTTTGATCTAATAGGTCCAATTTGTTAGTTTTCTGACAATTGAGTTATTTAACTTGTTAATGTGGCTCATATATGGCCTATGTTTTATGATGTGGTGTCGAGGTGGTCTGCATAGTCAATTTAGGAGTGAGTCCTACTATTAAAAAAAAAAAGTTTTTCAACAAATAATCCAACTATAACTTGAACCCATAACAAAATATTAACGAATTGGACCTATTAGATCAAAATTGAAAGTGCAGGGGTGTTTTTGATGAAATTAGAAGTCCAGGGACTGAATTGATTTTGGACCTAAACCACAGGGTACTAACTAGTATTTAGCCCTAAAAAGGGCCATTATCATTATCTTAGTCATAAAATACAAAATGAATTGATAGCTATGTTGGCATCAAGTGTCAAGAGTGTGATTATAAAGAAGATTAAGAGCATCTTTAGCAATGCTAGCCATTTTTGAGTCAAATCACTACACCAGAAACGTTAACACACAACACTTTTTGCACAACGAAAAAAAAAAAGTGTTGTGTGATGAAGAAAAGTGAATCACACAACACGTTTAGTAAACTTACGTTGTATTAGGTGGTTAAAATTCTAAAGTTTTTGTTTAGAAGGTCATTGCACAACGGTTACAAGAATAATCTGTTGTGTGAATGAAAAAAAAAACAGCGGCAGATTTCCCTCTTGGCCTAACTCAAATTTGGCTCCAAATTGGTACTTCAAAGGACAACAGAATAGTTATATCTGTTGTATGAGTGTAGCTTGCAAAATATCATACAACAGTTTTTTACTTTGTGTTGTCCAAGTAATGAAGATATATACTGGCAAAATTTCAATACATCCAAAATGAACAGACTTTGATCGAAATGTAGGTTACATATATGTACTCCTACAACGTAATTTCTTATTTGTGTTGTCTAAATGAGAGATACCTATCCCTAGCGCCAAAACTGGTACTATGATTGCACATAGGCGGGAACTATCCCTCCTTGCTCCCTCAGCTCAAATTTATAATCAGACAACATAACTTCATATACGTGTTGTGTGATTCATGAATACTTTTAAAAACCAAACCCCCGCGCCTTGATAGCTATTATCTCCCACTTGCACAAAACAACACTTCAACAAAATAACAAATTACCTTTTCTTCGAGCATCTCTCCTCAAAACATCATCTCCTCTCGCGTTTTACTGTCCCTTTTCCTAGATTGCTCCTCTCCCTATTGTCTCCGCAATCCCTTCCTCCATCTACATCATGATCTTCGCCTACACGCATCACCGCCAAGATTAGGGTTCTATTATCTCGACTCAGCCATCACTCAATTCCATTTGTGAAGAAATAGGGTTCTGCGTATTAGGAACTGGGAAGAAGGAGGAGGTTCTTCAATCCGCTGAAGATTAGGGTTCTTCGATCTCTAGGTTTACAACGTCAATTTGGGGATTTGTGGGCTACTCGATTTGGGGGTTTCACAGCTACTCGATTTGGGGTTTTTACGGCTCTTCGTCCTCTCTTCGATTTGGGATTTCTGGGCTTGTGTTGGTCTTCGAATGAGAAAGGTAATGGAGCCTAGGCTTTCGCCTGGGCGGTCTGGGCGGCAAGGTGACTAGGCGGGTTTTTTTTTTTTCCTCCCTTTTCGCGACATCTAAAACGGCCTAAACTATTCGATCCCCAAATCAATGAGATATTGAGACCTAATCTGCCTAAACCATTCGATCCCCAAAACTCAGATTCGCTCTCCGGTCTCTCCCTACCAAGCCACCGCGCCTCTGCATCACTCGTCCACGCCTTCACCGCAGCTCCCCCGAACCACCACAGCTCTCCCCAAGCCACCGCAGCTCCAGTGCTTTATCTCGGCGGCTTCAGACTCGCTTTGTAACGCGCGCCGCCTTCAATCTCTAACTCTGTAAGTCCTTCTATTCCCTTGAATTGGAAGTTTGAGTTTCTCATTTCTGTTCAAGCTCTGATTGTTTGGTAGGGACTAGGGAGACAAAGTTAATAATCGACTGTTTTGACTAGAAGCTTGCTAGCTAAGTGTTCTGTAATCTCACCAATTTCATTAGAGATTCAAGTTTTGATCGAATTTTAGTGATTGATTGTGAATGTTGGATGATCAGGACTCGTTCACGCGGGGCTTTAAGTCGAATCCTCCGGAGCCGTGGAATTGGAATATCTATTTGCTCCCCTTGTGGTGTTTCGGAGTGGTGATTCGATACTTTGTTCTATTTTCGGCAAGGTTAGAGCCTCTATCTTCTGCTTACATATTCAAACTTCCATGCATTTATGCCATCAAGCAACGAAATGTGTTGGTATGAGGTTACTGGTATAACAGGACATTGTCTCGCTGATTATTAGTTGATGGTGCTTGCCATTGTCGTTATTGTTGTTGTCTGTTTAGCTAATGAGGGGCTTAACTTATTGTGCAGGGTACTGGTCTTGACTATTGGATGGATAATTTTCCTTTCGGCATTCATTCCTGTGCACTTCCTACTCAAAGGCCATGAAAAATTGAGAAAAAATTTAGAGGTGCAGATTGTTTTATTACATTTCTATACTTATCATGTATTGCATTTTTTCCTATTGTCTGAAAACGAGGTTGGATTTTTGTGACTGCCTTTTATAGGAATCAGGTTAAATGAAGTAGTATTGCATAATCTTTCATAGACTGCGCTACAATATAGTTTGGGTTACACATGTATTATCTTTTTATGCACTACACATGTATTATATATCTTTTTATGCACTCTAAAAAATAGTTGAACTGTATTTTGCCATTGTTCTCAACATAAGGTATTTTGCCATTGTTCTCAACATAAGGTATCTGCCAAAACCTCCAAGGAAACTTGAGTCACTTTCATGCACAGAGTTCTATACTTGTCTGTATCATTGAAACGTCGGGTTAGATTTGCCCGATTTATGTAGTGTAATTACTACAATTATCCATCTTACATGTAAGTTCCTCAGGCCTCTGATGGAAGTGAAGTTTTCTGGCTTTGTGTGATTTTATTTTATTTTCATGGTTTAGAAAATGAATTTAGTAGTGTTACCATATTTTTTCTTGTACATCAATGAATCTTTTGTAAAAGTGGCCAAGTGAAGAGCCAGGTTTTGGCCTTTTGGATCTATGCTATTTTTGTTTACCACAAATAATAACAGTCAGGAATGGGAATTGATGGACCATTCATTAGATTCTGATATGGATATAAAATGCACTTGCAGCAACGGTTTTTGGAGAGCTGTGGAAATTGGAACCACTATCTGAAGAGAGGAAAACAAAATGGCAAAGGGAAATGGACTGGTTGCTCTCCCCTACAATACTCAATGGTTGAGCTAGTTCATTCCAGGAAAAATGGTGCTAATGGCTGGACATTAGAGGTATCTTTCACTTCAATTAGCTCTACATTAGACTGTCAATATGCATAATAATGTATATCACAATTTGTATCTGATTCTTGTTTGTGCAGATTATGACTCCGAAAGCTCGTGCAAACATACACATCAATCTTCCAGCACTTAAGAAGTTGGACTCGATGCTTATTGTAGGTGGCCTCTTATATGCCAGCAATGTTCATAGCACTTTTTTTTTTTTCTTTTCCTGGCTTACATTAACTGATAATTTCTGTTCACCTCATTAATCTTCAATTTGGCAGGAAACACTTGATTCAATGGTGGATACTGAGTTTGGGTATGTAGAAGGTCGGGCAGAAGGATGAAACAGAACTCCAGGTCAGAGCAAGAGATGGTGGCTCCCATCACCTCAGGTACCAGCTACTGGACTCTCTGATACAGAAAAGAATAAGTTACTTAAACAGGGTAAGGTGGTACATCAAGTATTCAAGGCTGCCAGAACCATCAACGAAAGTGTTCTTCTTGAAATGCCTGTGCCAACCATTATCAGGGATGCACTTCCCAAGGTAGTGAAATTTTTTCTGGTTTAGTATTTTGATCGATCTGTTTGGTTTGATTTTGGTATGCAATTATAGTGTCTCAGATGTAGTCCAATTTCAGTTAGACGTTCTAGTATTAGTGCTCAGAATGGTGATCGTGGCTTTTTCGTTTTTTTTCAGTCTTCCTTAATCAATCCTTGCATTTTTCATTGTCCAATGTTGTGTTATTGTTTACTGTAATTCTTTTGGTAGATTTTGTTTTTTTTTTTTTTGGTTTTCTGAAGAAATAGTTTTCATTTCTGGGTTCTTAATTTTTTTTCAGTTTTTATTTTAGGTGAGTGGCGATTATTGCTTGTGAAATACAATGGTAGTTCGTCTGGGTGTATATTGTGCTGGGATTTTTTTTATTTATTATTGGATTGACTTTTCTGGAACTCAAGCAGGTCTATTTCCCACCACACTTGTATGTTTTATCTTTTTTTTTTTTTTTTGAAACGTCGTTTAATCTTTTCTAGAGCTTTGAAGCTTTGAATCAACATGCTGTTGCTGTGGTGGTGGATCCAATTCAGAGTGTGAAGAGGAAGGTGGTCATTGATGCCTTCCGCCTTATCAACCCATAGACTATGATGCTCGGTCAAGAACATCGGCAGACCACATCCAATCTGGGCCATCTTAATAAACCATCTATTCAAGTAAGTTCCCAATGAGTCAGTTTGAACCCCATTGTTTGCAATAGCAACTTTCTGATCTTTAATGCAATTTTCTCTTCAAGCTTTGATCCATGGGTTAAACCGGCATTATTACTCTATAGCAATCAATTACAGGAAGAATGAACTCGAGGAGAAGATGTTGCTTAACCTTCATAACAAGGGACAGTTGTTTTGATTCGGGGCAGTAAGCATGGCGGTGACAAACTAGTTCTCAACTCATTGGCACATGTTTTTGCTAGGTTCATTTGCAGATCATATTGTTCAAATAAAGGATGGTGCATAGTTGGTGCTAGGAAGGCAGGTGGAGAGCTAGATTTGATCCCACATCCCACCACTTCCTCCAACCATTTCACCCATTGTGAAGCTAAAAGTCCTGATTTCTCTCAAGTATTATGTACCAATTCATTATCAAACTACTAGGTCGATCATTTTACTTTTGGGTTGTTTAGTGAACATATGCCACTTTGGCTTATTAGGTTTCATGATTTTGTGGAACAATGACTAATATGAATGCATCTTGGTGGATCCATTTGATGATTTGCAGTGTGTTTTGTTTCCAATTGATCACTGTTCATTAGGTAAAATGGAGCTATGCTCAAAATATAGCAAATGAAATTGATCGTACAACAATTTTATAGTATGGCAATCCAACGTTGTCTGAATACACAAATACACAAAACTGGCCATTCACTCAATGCATTCTTTACATATCACACAATGGTTTTAAAGAAAAAATGTCTTCTCATTTACAATCACACAACAATAAAAATGAACTAATGTTGTCCAAAACCAATTCACACAACAAACATACAATACAACTGAAGTGTGATGGTATATCAGACGACGTTGAAATTAAAGAATACGTTGTTTGACTAGGCTTTCCAACAACAGCTTGAAAACAAGATCTGTTGTATGAAGGATGCACCTGGCATGCTGTGTGGCAGCTGTGCCTGGCATCTGTCGAGAGAAGACACAACGGTGATAACAAAAATATGTCGACTGTTTGTATATCATACAACGGTGCAGCACCGTTGTGCAAATTTTAAACACACAACGCTCCGATACACAACGGTGATCCTCCAAATCAGACAACGAATTTTACCCGTCGTCTGTTTCGTTTTTTGGTGTAGTGAATTTTAGCCAAAGTAGCTAAAAAGTCATTTTAGCTAGCCACTTTAGAAATACGTTTGCATCAATGCTCTCTATTTTAGCTAGTTTTGACTTCCTTCATCCTTTCTCCCAGAGTATGCTAGAGACTTGACTTCTAGAGTTTCTATTCGTTTCTCTTAGTGCAGGCTTGTTCTTATTTATTTGTTCTGTTACACTTTTAGGTCTTGTTTTCATAATTGTTATGTTCTTATTTTGTACTGTGTGGGGTCTGTCTATCCATCCAGGGAGGTTTTGGTCTAGTTCCCCTCCCATGTTTGTATCTTTGTTCATTTTAATAAATTCCTGGCAAGGGACGGGCGGTGGGCTCCCGGTTGTTGCGGTCCCCTTCGGGGTTGTGTGGGTGCTAGTCACCCCTTTCAGACTGCTTCAGAGGAGCTAATATCGCCTAATCCTTGCTAGATAAAATTAAAAAAAAAAAAAAAAAAAAAAAAAAAAAGAAGCTAGTTTTGAATTTATATTAATTTTTAAATGAAGATTAAATAGTTTAAATGTATTTATAAATTACATAAAATAACTTAAAATGAATGTTTTAAATTATAGAGAGCCTCATCTCGCTCTCTATATTTAGGAGCGAGATAGCTATAAGTTATAATAGAGAGCCACTTAGGAGTCTGGTGCAGCTACTAAAATATATAAAAAGCTAAACATGCTCTTCAAAATAGCTAAGGAGTCAAAATAGAGAGTCTGCTAAAGATGCTCTAAAGAGGCTAAATATTTTTCTGTGATTCTTGATTGCACCCCTGATACTAGTCACCAAGAGCAAATGACTTTGATAATAAAATGTGTAGATGTTGCAAGTTGCCCAATAAAAGTAGAAGAGTATTTTTTGGAGTTTTTAAATGTAGAATATACATCAAGTTTGGGTCTTTTTAATGAACTACAAGCTGCTCTAAGCTCTCTTGATTTAGATATTGATGATGTGAGGGGACAAGGTTATGATAATGGTTCCAATATGAGAGGAAAACACCAAGGTGTTCAGAAAAGGCTACTTGACATAAATCATAGAGCTTTTTATATGCCATGTGGCTGTCACTCTCTTAATTTAGTACTTTGTGATATGGCAAACTCTTGTCTAAAAGGAAAATCATTTTTTGGAGCATGTCAGGCCATTTACAATGTGTTTGCTAATTCAACAAAGCGATGGAACCTTTTACTTGAATATGTAGATGAATTAACTTTGAAATCTTTGTCAGCTACACGGTGGGAAAGTCATATTGAAAGTGTGAAAGCAATAAGAAGTCAATTTCCCAAAATAAAAGAAGCTTTAATCAAACTTGCTGAAGTTGGTGATGCATATGATAATCATTTGAGTTGGGAAGTTAAGAAATTATTAGATGGTGAATTTTCAAGTTTTGATTTCATTTTAAGTTTGGTTATATGGCATGATATTTTGCACAAAATAAACATGGTGAGCAAAAATTTGCAGGCTGGAGATATGATTCTTGATGTTGCTATTAAAAGTTTAAAAGGGTTGATTTTCATTTTTTGAAAAATATAGAGAAGATGGATTTAATTCTGCTATAGTTGATGCTAAAGAAATTGCAAATGAAATGGGAATTGAGCTTGTATTTCCTGTGAAGCGTAGGGTTATAAGAAAGAGACATTTTGATGAGATTCCTGATACAGATAGAGAACAACAATCAGCTCAAGAAGATTTTAGAACTAATTACTGCTTTTTTGTCTTAGTTTTTTTTTTTTTTTTTTTTAAAGAAGCGGGAAGATGACTAACTCAATGTCCCCTCCCGAAATATTATTGATAGGAAAAAAGAATTACAAATAGGCCGGAGGACAAAACCAAAGCCGTGCCTGATACAAACCCCATTACATGCATAAGAAGACTCTAGAAAGTTCCAAACCATTGCACTAGCAAACAACCCAAAACGTGAAAGATAATCCACAAAACCTTTACAATCAAGACAAGGAAAAACAAAGGCAAGACTCATCTGAACCTGTAAGCCATTCGTCCAGAGAAGTCCCATCCAAAGGCAGGGGCAAGGAAATGGGGTAAAACGTCCCACACATGACTACCATGATGCGAAGCACCATAATTAGCTAAAACATCGGCGGGAACGTTTCCTTCTCGAAAAATATGAGTTACTCTGAGTCGCATAGTACGAGCTAAAGACAACCCATTAAACCACCTAGTCCGCAGCCTCCAAGGAATAAGATTTGGTGAGTTGAAAAACCGAACAACCGCCATGGAGTCCGACTCAATCCATAAGTCAGTTCATTCCCGAAGCCTTGCAACTTGAACTGCTTCAAGAAAAGCTAATATTTCCGCATCCAAAGCGCTGCAAACACTGACCTTAGAAGCAAAGGCCAGCACAAACCCACCGTCATGATCACGTACAATCTCACCAAACCCCGCAATCACCGGGCTTCTGAAGGAACCATCTATATTAATCTTTAGGCAAGGATGCAGTGGCGGATTCCATTCCACGCAAATGAAGCGTGGGGCATGAACTCTCAATTGTGACAACTGTAGAAAAGTAAACATTGGCAAGGAGGAGGGATATACTGAGGGAGAAAAAGCCAACCCCGCTGAATCCTTTAGGGAGCCTACGAAGAAGTGCTTGAAACATGCAAATGAGAACTGCCCCCCATCAAATTTACGTTTATTCCTTTCATTCCAAGTGCACCACAGGAGGTTACAACAAGTTATACGCCAACGAATCTTTGAGGCTTTGGAGAAAGAAGCAATAAAAGCATTAGAGAGAAGGTCCATTAAAGAAACCTGCGGGGGAGGCGTTAAGTTGATATGGCTCTTTCTCAATTGAAGAGTAGATTTGAACAAATGGAAAGTTTTGAATATGTATTTGGCTTCTTATTTGATGCATCGCGGTTGGTTTCATTGGATGATGAAGAAATGAAAAATTGTTGTTTGAAACTTGAACTTGCTTTGAAACATGGTGAGGTGTCTGATATTGATGCAAAATATTTTCTTTCTGAGTTACAAATATTGCAGGAAATGCTACCAATTGAAGCATATGAAACAGGAAAACCATGGAATTCCATTAAAATTATGGAGTTTGCAAAAAAAATGGATATGTTTCCAAATGTTTTGGTTGCTTATAGAATTTTATTGACTGTACCTGTTACAGTGGCATCTGCGGATAGAAGTTTTTCAAAATTAAAGTTATTAAAATCTTATTTGCGGACAACGATGACTCAAGATAGGTTGAATGGTTTAGCAATCTTGAGTATTGAAAAGAATATGTTGAAAAATGTTGAGGTTGAGCACATAATTGATGACTTTGCATCTAAAAATGCAAGAAGAAGTCATTTTAGATGAGATTTGATTGATATAAAGCGATGTAATCTTTATTTTTCGGGGTATTGGTTTTATGTCCCCCCCCCCCGTTGTATAATATTTTTTTCATCAATATGAAACATTTTTAATTATTTTTTTATATACGGCCCAATTTTATTTTTCGCCCCGAGCCTTGAATTTCCCAAGGCCGGGCCTGAGTAGTTGTTAAACATAGAAGAAACTAAAATAACCAAAGAAGGGGAGAAAGAGAGGGAGAGCTGCTGCCTATTGATCTCCTTTTATATGCTTAGAGGTTGCCTCCATCTTTCCTATTGTGTAGGAAATCCAAAACCTAAAAGAATTAGGGTTAGCGTGCTTAGGTGACGTTTTCCTATTGGCTCTTGAACTTGATGACTCATTCCAACCATTCATATCGCTCTATTTGTCCATATTAAGTCGAAATATGAAGCACAAACTCGTCCTTAGGCTTCCCTGTGTGATTTGGGCATCGAAACATAAATTCCCGTCCAATCTTAGATTCACGCGCAGCCTGACTTTCTTGTACTAAATCAGTCATAACTTCTTATAAAAAAGGGGAAATGCTCATTTACTCAATTTTAGCTTAAAATTTGCCCACTTGCTCCACTAATAGTTTTTTAACCCCATTTACCCAAACCCAAAACACTCTAAGGGATTATTTCCCTAATACCCAATTAATTCTTTTTTTATTCTTTTTATTTATTTTTGGGACACTTTTGCCCTCTCCTTCTTTGTCACTTAGAGAGAGAAGTGATAGGAGACTTTGCCGGACTCAGGTGACTAGTGGCCGACAGCGGACTCCGGCGACTGGTGCCCGGAATCCGGCGACCGGTCACCGGAATCCGGCTACTGGACTGGTGACCGGATTCCGGCGTCTGATTTTATTACCCCCCAATAATACCTAGTAATCGTATTATTGCCCCCCAATAATCATATTATTGCCCTCCAACAAACTAGTTATCGGGGATCAATAATTAGTGAAAAATGAAGATGTTTTGAATTTTGAAAGATTTCGAAGGTTTATCTAAATAAATAATTTTATTATTGCCCCCCAATAATCTTATTATTGCCCTTAAGTGAACCAAAATGAATACACTACAGACACAATAAACATTTTATTGCCCCTCAGTAATCTTATTATTGCCCTCCAATACTCATATTATTGCCCTCCAATAATCATATTATTGCCCTCAAGTGAACCAAAATGAATACACTACAGACACAATTGATCAATTTATATGTTCAATTGTAAACGTTCACTTTTTTTTTTTTTCCTTCCCCATTCTCGAAGCTCTTCCCATTGAAACCAAAAAAAAAAAAAAAACCATCGAAATCAGAAAAAAAAAAAAAAAAAAAACCGAAACCAGAAAAAAAAAACCATCAGAATTTTTCTCCGGCCACCCACGCTTCCCCTGTGGACACCCATGCTCCTCCAGCCCGATTCCGACCGGACCGCCTTCGTCTTCTCCAGGTCCTCTTCTCCAGTCGCTCACCTGCAATTGATCTCCGCGCTGCCCTTGAGACCCGATCTCGACCTCAACGACGACTCCTCTACACCGTTGCCGCACCCAGATCGGATTCGTCAGCCCCCCACCGTCGCAGCACCCAGATCGGCGACGACGTATCAGCCCACCCGCCACCTCATTGCCCAGCCCCCGGCCCCCCACCGTCGAAGGAGCTTGATCTCCATAGCCGCTTGGTTCTGTTCTTCAATCGAACCGGACTCGAGGACGCCGATTTTCGAGGCTGACGGTGGTCGCTGAGTCGTCTCAGCCGGGAAGAGAGAGAGAGAGAGAGACTGGAGGTGGAGGTCGGGGGGGGGAGAGAGAGAGAGAGAGAGAGAGTCTGGGAAGGAGAGAGAGACTGAGAGGAGAGGGATTGGTTTTAATTTAATTAATAGGGGCTAAAATGTCAATAGATGTTAGATTGGGTAAATGAGGTTAAAAAACTCTTCGTGGAGTAAGTGGACAATTTTTAGCCTAAAAACGGGTAAGTGGTCACGGCCCCTATATAAAAAATAATATTGATGAGCCGTAGATTTGAGCCTCGAAACATAAATTCTCGTCCAATCTCAGATTCACGCGCAGCCTGACATTCTTGTACTAAATCAGCCATAACTTCTTATAAAAAATAATATTGATGAGCCGTAGGTTTGCCGCCTATACAAATTAAAACCATTTATGTGTGTCAAAATCGGATGTCCCCAAACGGACGAGCGCTGCTGTAAGCTATGCCTATATGAACAGGATTATTTAGCTGCCGTTTCCCGATGTGGGACTTGTAAAACAGATATTTCAAAAGCACACGTGCCTCACGTGTCCTCTCTCAGCTATTTAAACCAAGGTTTTAAACTAACAAAATTTGACTTCTTATGGCACCTATCTAAGTTACTGTTTTTTGAATAATCTTTATGCGAACTTGAAGATCATGTTACAAAGGCTTTAGTTCCTGGTATCGGATGTAACGAAAACATACTTTTATGAATTCAAATTGTGCTTGAATTGCGCAGTTAAAGGGGATTTACATAGATGATAATATCATATTTTAACAAACTGAAAACACCAATAGATTTAGAGCTCCTATACTTTGATCCGATCTTTGGAGTGGCGCCTCTCATGTCTTCCAGTTGCTTCTTATATACACTAGTATCGTGACATACTACTTTTCGGTAAAGTTTTTCAATTAAAAATAAAAAAGGTTATGCGTTTTCTTATATATATCATCATTTTCTTCTAATATCATTGTGAATAACCATTTTTTCTAGTCTCCCAATTAATTGAAATTTCTAATTTGACCACACCAATTGTATGCATTGTTCTTTTAGCTTGTTGAGACTAGAGGCCATATATGAAACACACGTACTGAAGCTGCACATTTCTCAAGCTGGTATTCAGCTTAAAGTATGCAACCTTCAAATGAACAATACACCTAGTAGCTTAAATTTAATTCATCAACATTTTGCTCAAGCTTCGTATACGCGCAAAGGATTTTGAAATTTTGAATAAGTACCTTTTCTATTGATTAAACACTAACACAAAAGAATCTATAACCTCCCAATTTTTCCACCTTCACACGAAAAACCTTTAGTGACGCTAATGGCTCCCTGCTTCGGAAGTCGCCTCCCTTTCGCTTGCAAGTTATATACAGAAGGAACGGAAGACTTGATGTTTCTACAAAAGGAGAGAATTTCTTCAGTAGCATATTTGAAATCTCCTGGGAGGATAATGAGTTACGTGAATGGCAAGACAAAAACAAACCCATGTGATTTCATGATTTCTCACAAGCCGCCCAGTGTCCCTCATTGCTATCCATTTGACCACTCATTTCATGTACTATATCATAGTCCTTCTTCAGTCTTCACCACTACAGCCTCTCATCATAGCCTAGCATATCCTTCAACATATATATGCAGTTTGTTAGGTATATTGAAACTTGTGGTACCTAGTTTTCTTCTTGTCTGCTATAGATAAAGGAGGTAGGGAACATATGTTTCTATCCAAGTATATACAGTTTGGTATCATTTGCATGTGAAATCTAAGTGGGGCTGAAGTTCCCCATGTGATCTCTCACAAGCTAGTGTTCCTAACTGGAGCCCAACTCAGTTCTTCTTCACCAAGCATTTCATCTACCAGATGATTTACGGCATACCATCTCACCTATATATACACACATGATCAACTTCATGAGCAACTCAACTCCTCTCATTGCAAGTATCAAATAAAGCTCTCTGTTTCCCAAGTCCTTTCAATTTTTTCCTCCTCTTTTGATCACTTCAGTAATATAGAAACCATGGGTTTCCGATTGCCTCGAATTGCTAACACAAAGACATCAGTTATCCCAAAAGGCCACCTTGTGGTATATGTTGGAGAGAGCCAGAAGAAACGATTTGTGGTTCCAATATCATATTTGAACCACCCTTTGTTTCAAAATTTGCTGAGTCAAGCTGAAGAAGAATTCGGATACCATCATCCAATGGGTGGAATCACAATTCCTTGCAGTCAGGACACCTTCCTTGATGTCACTTCCCGCCTAAGTGTGTGAGTCAAGCACACTAATGAAGTGACGTTGGATCCAAAAACATCCTCATTTGGAAACTCGCAACTGAGTCAAGATCAAGAAGAGGCTAACTCATCATCTACTGAATCAAGTTGCCACTTGCGCCGAGGGGTATTCCGAGCTGATTCTGAGCTGATAAGAAGAAGGAAGAATCAAATCACATCTCATGAAGCAGGCAAATGACACTGCATCAACTCTCCAAGACAACTACTGTGTACTGTCTAAAGTTCTTGACACCAAATTTTGAATCCCATGTAAAAAAATTGTCCTCCAGAAAAATTATGGGAATATACAATATATTTCAAATTATCCTGATCAATTTTCTAATTAGTTGTCAGTAATTTCCATTATATCATATTTTTTTTTCTTGTATCTATATGCTACAAGTCTACAACTAACAAATCCCAGCAAATTTTGATGAGGAAATACTACTAATGAACTAATGGCTTATCTGATTTTTAACCAAGGCGTGCCTCATACAAAACGGGGTCTTCAATTAAACCACATCAATATGATCTTGACATTGCGATCTCTCAAAATTAATGATAGAGGTCCTTTCCCATCAAAATATGCAGATAGATTCATCCACAGGCTTTAATTAATCTTTGATAGCCTGTGGTATTAAAAGAATAATTAGAGCTGGAATTTTCGTCATGGGAAGGATTATATCATAGCAGAGGAAATGATGAGAAAAGAAACCAAATTATACAACAGAAAGCTTTCTTGCAGTTAAAAAAAAAAAGAGAAGACCAAACCTATTCGTGTGGGTAAGCTGAACCTTAGTACTGGTTCAGCCCTTTAGGTGAGTTCTGTAACTGAGTTCATAACGAATGGGAAAAAAAAGAAGACAACAACAAAAACAAAAACAAAAGATAGTGACTATCAGATATACAAGAATATGTCATCTAAATTTCGTGAAACAGCTAATCAACCTTTCTATCTGGATTTGCTGAGTCAAGTTAAAGAAGAGTTCGGAAGTGATCATCACATAGGCAGTATCAGAATTCCTTGCAATGTAAACATCGCAATTCTCAACACTTGCTTAGCACCTCTGGAGAAGAGTTTGGATGGCTGTACAATTCCCTGCAGAGAAGATGTCCTCATTTTTCGAGGTGTTGATCACTTAGCTCCATCATAGATAGCAGTGGAAGCATTCCACCAAGACGAATATGCAAACAAGTAGGACCGGGTAGTAACTTTCTAACCAGTCAAGGAAGTGGAATGCACTACCTCAAACCTATGAGAGTCATTTAAGGTAGAATGCTGTTGATGGCCCAAGAGGCAACAAGGGGTGCATGGAAAGGCAGCATCACTATCTATATTTAAGAGAAACCAAGAAGCTTGCAATGCTTCCCATTTCGTACTTCAAAGATGATAAATATTGTACAGTACAAAAAGAAAGAAACCCCTCTAATCCGGAATGGTATACATAATGACAGTGTCACAGAACATGAACTTTAATTTCTGTAAACTACTGTTAACTTGATATTGTTGCCATTCATGCTCTATGATACATAGCTTATACCTTCGATTCAATTTTGAAGGCCAAAATTGAATCATTCACAGATTCACTGATTATGTGAAATTTTGAGACAGAAAATTTTAAGATAACATATATATAATGTAAACACTATTTATCTCTCTTCTTCAATTCATAATCTGGTTGGTTTTCTTGGATAGCAAGCTAATAGATAGATATGATAAATGGTATGCAGATATGATATAGCTGAATAACCCAAAAACTGTTGTAAAACGAACATAAAATTGTTTTAGAAAATGGAGAGAGCTTTGCTTCAAAGAACTTGAGAGAGAGAGAGAGAGAGAGAGAGAGAGAGTTTTGATGCAGGGAGGAAGAGTAGTATTTTCTGCTAAAATGGATTACATATAGGGAAAGAGTGTAGGAACATGTAGCCTAAAGTCCTCCCTAAAACAAGGGAGACTTTAGCCTTAAAACATGGACCTTAAAACATGGAAAATGTAATCCTATAACAACATCATGATTACCCTATATCTATTTACATGGTATAGCCATTTATAGTATACTACAATTATACTACAACACAATTTACATAATATAGCCATAATAGTTTACAACACTCCCCCTTGGATATTTCATGTCAATAGTGTTGCCTAGGCTGTGCGCTTTTAAGTTGCCTCGTCAAAAACCTTACCAAGTAATAAAAACCCTGTGGGAAAAAAAAACAACCTTGGTCGAAGGAGAAAAAGAGCACAACGCGCATGAGTGTGGAGTAGCAATATCATAGCTTCGGAGATAAGTGGAGTCTTCTTATCAGCATCATAAGTAGGTAGTATGTCTACGAGAGGGATGCATTTAGATTTGCTACACCAAAACCTTGCCCGGTAAACCCAGTGGGAAAAACCCGTGGTCGAAGGGAAAAGATGAGCAAATGCATATATATTGAATCAAAACATCTTCAGGATGTAGTATAAGTGGGGCGACCATGCTAAAGATATGCCTCGTTAAAACCTTGCCAGGTAATAAAAACCCAGTGGGACAAAATAACCCTGGACGAAGGACAAAAGAGTACACGATGGTCAAGTGGGTATGCTTCTAGATACTCCCCCTGATTCAACTCCCCCTGAAAATTACATGTTAGGTAATTCAGATAATTTACGTAGACCAATACCTTGTACATGCTTCTAGAATGTAGACTTTGGTAGTGACTTAGTGAAGAGGTCTGCACGATTGTCTTCAGATCGAATCTGCTTGACTTTAATTTTCTGATGCTCCTATTGTTGCTGATTGAAGAAGAACTTTGGTGCAATATGTTTGGTGTTGTCTCCTTTGATGAAACCCGTCTTCATTTGCTTGATGCAAGCAGTATTATCCTCGTGGATAGTGGTTGGTTCATCAATGGTGGAATGCAGCCCACATGTGCTTTGTGATGGCTCTCAACCATATACATTCACATACTGCTTCGTGAAAAGCTAGAATCTCAACATGATTCAAAGAGATAGCAACAAGGGTCTGTTTTGTAGACCTCCAAGAAATTGCAGTATTCCCAATGGCAAAGACATAACCAGTTTGGGAACGCGCCTTGTGTGGGTCTGATAGATAGCCTGCATCAGCATATCCAACAAGGCGAGCATCATTCTGAGGATCAAGGGGGTTTGATCCATTTCTTGATGCATAGGGATAAAATAAGCCCATATCAATCGTACCTCTAAGATAACGAAAAATATCTTTTATACCATTCCAGTGGCGGCGTGTTGGTGCAGAGCTATATCTAGCTAACAAGTTCACATCGAATGGGATGTCCTGTCTAGGGCATTGAGCCAAGTACAATAATGCGCCTATTGCACTTAGATATGGGACTTCTGGCACCAATATCTCTTCGTTATCACCAGTAGAACAATACGGTTCTCTCTAGACTTCGGACGACCATGAGTGTGCTTGCTTTTATCCTGATTAAAGCATATTAACATCTTCTGGATGTAATTTGGTTGATGGACCAAAATTTCATCTGCACTTTGCTCGGGCTCCAGGTCGAGACAATAATTTGTTCTCCCAAGGGCTTTCATCTCAAATTCCGACTTCAGGTGCTTTGCAGTTTCCTTGATCTCTTCAGGAATATCAATCAAATTCATGTCTTTGACATAGACCGCCATAATTGCAAACCCGGAATTTGTTTCCTTAATAAACACGCATAGGCGTAGTTTATTATTCACATATCCCATCCCGATCAAATATTCACTTAGACGGTTATACCACTTCCGTCTAGATTGTTTTAATTCATAAAGTGAACACCTCAAAACTAATGGAGAACACGTTCCGTGGTCTAGAACTATTTGCATTGGGTACCTTAAGTCCTTCAGGAACTTTCAGGTATATCTCTGTATTATGATCCCCCTAGAGATAAGTTATGACCACATTCATAAGCTGCATATTCAGTTTTTCGGAAACTACCAAATTGATAAGGTAGTGGAACGTTATGACGTTCATTACGGGAGAATACGCCTCCTCGTAATCAATCACAGGGCGTTGAGAAAATTCTTGCGCCACTAGACGAGCTTTGTGTATCACAATCTCATTTTTCTCATTACGCTTCCTTATAAATACCCATTTAAATTCTACAGGTTTAACATGGGGAGGTGTAGGAACAACAGGTCCAAAACACCTTTCTCTTTGTCAAGGAATCTAATTTGACCTAGATTGCTTATTTCCTTTTTGGCCAGTCATTTCTTCGTTAACATTCATCAACGGAGCAAGGTTCGATTTCATCTCTTGTTTTAGTTTCGGTGGCCACCGCAAATACAAACACATCATCGATGATAATCTCATTCCAATTCCAAATCTCACAAAGTTTACCGAGATTTCTCTATTCTCGGGAGTGGGTTCAAATGTTGGAGCGTCCCCCAACGTCGTCTCTTCTAGGACGGACCCATAATCCGGATTTATCTCGTGAGATGAATCAGTTTGAGATTGCGATGTCAAGAAGATTCATTTGTGCCGAGTTTACCCTCTTCTGGGGATAAGAATCTTTCGAACCTAATGGTCTACCTCACTTCTGGGCAGGGACATATGACTGGTTAGCCGCTATGGTCGTACCTCGTCCATCTGGGATGACATGTCATACGGGGACGTCTATCCTTACAGGCATATTTGCAGCAGGTATATGTGATCTGGTCACTTTAGCTAGATCAGAGAAAGCGTCTGGCATATTTTGGGCTATACTTTGTAGATCTAGAATTCTCCGCACTTCACTATCGCATTGTGCGGTTCGGGGATCGAGATGAGACATAGTGGGGACATTCCACGTCAATTCACGTCGTTCATCAGGAACGGTAACGTTCTTATCTCCCCCTAACGGCGGGAAGATTGTCTCATCAAAGTGACAATCTGTAAACTCTCCGGCATTATCAAGTCTTATGGACTTTATGGGATAATCCGAGTGGTGAGCCACAATTTCATGATCTGGGCGAGAGTTTAGCAAAAGCAGCATTTTCTTGTGGACAATAGTGTAACATGTGATCACTTTGTCGATACATCAACCACAACCATGAAATATTTAAATTGTCCGCATGGTGGTTGGAAAGGTCCACAAATTTTCCTTGCATTCTGTGCAGAAAAATGGTGTGTGTATATACTAGTCTTTGCACATGACGGTCTAGAGTTTAACATTCCTAACGAGCAAGTTTGGCGTAATGTGTTACTAAACACAGGACCCTTATTCAGAAGGGGATGCCCGTGTGATAAGTTGAGGATACGGTGCATCATACTTTGACCTGGGTGTCCCAAATGGTCATGCCATAGCAAGTAGTTGCTCGAATTGGTTAGCTTCTGGCTAACAAATTTCAATTTCTCCAATATACGCTTCTGGCCGCACATTCAGAGGTTATGCAAAGATATTACACTCATTTTTCTTAGGGGTTTCAACGTGATAAATGTTGGTTCGAATATATATCCTTAATACTCAATAACGTTCTTCTGGAACGTGGAGATTATAAGGCTTCATTAATGGTAGGTTCAGTACCATTGGACAACATATAGTGGGTTTTGCCATAACCCTCTATCAGGTTGGATTGGCCTGATACGGTTGTCACAGAGGTATGAATAGACAATAAGTTTGAAAAATATCTCCGATCTGGGAGTATGGTGTGCGTAATAGCACTTTTAACCAGACAACAAACTTCCCCACAGAATATGCCTATTCATTTATTTAATTCAATGGATCACATGTATGAATAAGTTTATTGAATTAAATATATTCGAACATAACCACATTTCTATAATCCAAAATAATTGAAAACATAAATCACCAAAATCCGAAGATGTTTCATTCATTAAGATGAAATAGATATGGCACAAGGGGCCAATTATACCCATGTCTTCGAGTTCTAATCCTCGGTATGTTCAGTAACTGCCTGAAAATCCATGATCTCTAGTGTGGAATCGATAGAAAATGACCCTTTAATAAAGTTGGTATTTCGAGTTCTGCGACTGGCGTAATACTCATCTACTGCTTAGGCTATCGCACAACAGGTGCGGGACCAGCAGTCAATTCCTCCACATTGATAACAAAGATCATGCTGGTCGATTCTGGTGGCAGCGGGCCGGACCAGTGTTCCTTTCAACTCGGGCTTGCTGAGTTATGGCATCATGGTTCCTACCACGTGGGCCTTGGCCACGTGGAGCCTGATTACATGGCCTCTTGGGCTTTGGCCAAGTGGCAGACGGTCATATGGGCTAATTTCGTTCTGCCAATCATGTCTTGCTTCAAGCAAGAAAATGGTCATTTGATGGTGAAAGTGCTCTTCTAGAGCGACCCAAAGAATCTGTGTATCCTCTTCATCGGATACTCAACTTGGAGTGTTTTCTCCATATGTTTCCTTTGAAAATTATGGCACTCATATTAAAAACCTCAATGACGACATTGTTAGCATTGATTGTTGATCTCATCTTCTTTGCAGTTAGATGAATTATCACATCTTGAGTCCACTTTAGATAGTTTCTTCTGGAAACCTCCAAAGCAACAAAGTCAAGTTTGTTGAGATTTGGCATTTCTTACAGGAAAGGAACAAATAATCTTAGTGCTTTGGGTAGTATCGTCCATAAGCAACTAATAGGAACTTCAGGTTCTATAACATGGTATGAAAAATCGGATTAAACATGTAAAATCTACTGGTTTTATCATGTGTGGTGAATTTATGAAGGAAACTTCAAGTTTCTTAAATGGCATTATCGAAACTACAAGTTCGATATGTGTATGAACTACTGGTTCATTTAGAACTTCTAGTTCATTAGGTACCTGCATTTTCTACACATATATTCTAGTGCGAAAATTTAGACAAGTAACACAATAATATTGAATAGAGCAAATTGAAATAATATCTCACAAATTGAATAAATGGAAATCACAAATCAATTGAGATATTAATTGCATGCTAGTAATATAACATATTAATTGTCACACAATTATGTGAATAAATGCTTCTGGCAATTAATTACACATATGAAATATGGTGAATTTATTTACAATAGCCATAATGACATGCACATTGTCTGGGTTCAAATCTCAGTAGAATCAAATCATTTTTTCTTTTATTTGGTTCTGCTGGACCAAAGAAAGAGTGGGCTTGATAGTGAAGCCTATCGGGCTTAGTCTGCGGGCTTGTGACTCGGCCTTTCATGCGTAATTTAAATGGTGTGTGAGGCCTGCTGGGCTGCTAGGTCCTGCAGAGGGAGAGTAGGCCTGCTGGGCTCAAACTGGTCTTTGTCATGGCAACTCATGGCGAGCTTCTGTTATGGTCTTGTAGCTTGGGCCTGAGCTTCTGGCTCGAATTTGTTATTATGACTTTGGGCTTGATTTGAGCTTCTGACTCAGCCTCTATTAATTCACAATTATAACATAACCAAATTTAATATATGTTATTAAATCGTAACATAAATAAATTAATGCAGCGGTTATATACATAAGGAAATGAGTTCAAATCCCATTAATTAATGCTTCTGGCATTTCGTATAGGTAATAAATTGAGCAAATGCTTCTGGCATAACTTTATGTAATAATCGCATAATAATTTAGCCCATAATGCTTCTAGCATAAGGAATTATAATGGCATAATTCAAATTAGTGTAACCAAAAAATTAAGTCCATAATGCTTCAACAAAAATCAAAAACATGATTGCAGCTTCTACTGAATAACAGTCGAAAGACGAACTGAAACATTAAGCAAAACTACCCAGAAAAATACGAAAATTTACAGAGATGCACTAAACACATAAGGGCTCCAGCATACAAAATTTGGTGAGTTTTGGAGTTGATTTACTATTTCAAATAAATACTGGAACACAGAGAACAGAAGGTAAAATGAAACAGCAAAATCGGTTTTTGTTTGGAAAAAACCTACTTGGTTGTAGAGCTGGTAGAGTGAAGTTGATTGAAAGATGAACTGCCTCTTCTCTGCAACCCAAGTTATTCACCTCTCCTCTTGTCAATCTGCAATCCGAATCGTAGAGCTATTCGTGCTGATAACGTGTTGTAAAACGAACATAAAATTGTTTTAGAAAATGGAGAGAGCTTTGCTTCAAAGAACTTGAGAGAGAGAGAGAGAGAGAGAGAGTTTTGATGCAGGGAGGAAGAGTAGTATTTTCTGCTAAAATGGATTACATATAGGGAAAGAGTGTAGGAACATGTAGCCTAAAGTCCTCCCTAAAACAAGGGAGACTTTAGCCTTAAAACATGGACCTTAAAACATGGAAAATGTAATCCTATAACAACATCATGATTACCCTATATCTATTTACATGGTATAGCCATTTATAGTATACTACAATTATACTACAACACAATTTACATAATATAGCCATAATAGTTTACAACAAAAACCAGAAAACTGTTGTATTATCACCTCTTTTTCTTTGGTTGAGACCTCAAGCACATCACCCACCATATTGAAAAAGAAAATAAGCAAGGACATTGCAGCTGTATAGATTCAGCAGCATACATACAGAGGAAGTGTCAGCAGGTTTCAGAATTTGCAATCTTCTTATGTGCTTGGACAGGTTGTCAGCACTCAGCAGCATACATACAGAGAAGTGTAAGCAGGTTTTAGAAGTTGCAATCACCAACTCATGCCGAGTTCAGTCTATTCATGAATGCATCAATGTCCATCAACTCTGGTGTTTGAAACTGTTGGTAATAAGCAAATCAGTACCTGTACGTATGGCTTTCTCAGTTTCTTGTGATGCATGACCATCAGAGGAATTTCCTAGGTTGACCAAATGAAACAAAATACTCCCTCAGCTAGCCAGTTGAAACTAGAGATCATAGACTATAGATGAAACAACAAACCAAATGCCAGGCTGGCTAGGTGCTCCCAATCAAGATATAGCATCCCTTTATATCCGGCCGCAAGTAAAATTGTGTAATTAGCACCACAAATTCTTGTCTGTAAGCAACATCAATTATCAGAGTTGGGCAAGATCAGAGTTCGTCTCCCCCATGTCTGCTACCATCTTTGATCATCACACATTTGCATGTGAAATCTCATGGGTGATAAAGTGCTCGAGTAGGAAGACAAAGCCATGTGATTTCTCACAAGCTAGTGTCTCCAACTGGAGCCCATGAGTCCCTTCTCAGCTTCTTTTCACCAATCATTTCATGTAGCAGATGATTTTCCGTATACCCTTTCATCTATATATACACACATACATGATTAGGTTCCTCAACAACTCAACTCTTTTCCTTGCAAGCATCAAAGCTTTCTCTGTTACCAACTCCTTATTCTTATCTTCTGCTTCAAGCCTTCAATCACATAAAAATATAGAAACGATGGGTTTCCGATTGCCTGGAATCTCTAACACAAAGAGAAGTCTTACTCCATACCAAACCGTTTCAAAGACATCAGATATCCCAAAAGGCTACTTTGCGGTCTATATATGTTGGGGAGAGCCAAAAGAAACGATTTGTGGTTCCAATATCATATTTGAACCAACCTTTGTTTCAGGATTTGCTGAGTCAAGCTGAAGAAGAATTCTGATACCATCATCCAATGGGTGGTATCACAATTCCTTGCAGTGAGGACACCTTCCTTGATCTCACTTCCCACCTAAGTGTGTGTCATGAGCACTAATGAAGTCGATATCTTGGATCCAAAACATCCTCATTTGGAAACTTACTGCTGATTCAAGTTGAAGAAGAGGCTCACTCATATATATATATATATATATATATATATATATATATATATATATATATATTCGGGGATATGGCGTACGGGGCAACACAATGTGGTTGAGGTGTTTTGTTCTTATTTTGCCTCTCCCTTTGCAAAAACGGGTAACTTCATCATCTACTGAATCAAATTGCCTCTTGCACTGAGGAGAAATCTGCTGTACTTCCTCAAGCTGCTTCTGACCTGAGAAGAAAGATGTCCAAAAGTTTGAAGAAGGATCAAATCACGATTTCTACTACATTACATGAACTCTTCAAAGAAAATCATCTAAAGTTCTTGACTACAATTTTGAACACAAATCCAGTCAAATTCTGTGTTTGGACCCCATGTAAAACTTTCTTGTTCTCCCGAACTATGAGAATATATAGTACCTATTTCAAATCCTGCTAAACATTCTTTTTTTTTTTTTTTTTTTTTAAATCATATGTAGAGTGAGCTCTAATCTATATAGTCTGATAGTTTCCAGCTCTAATATAATTGAAACTGTCATTATATTAACCAAAATTTAAACACAGCGGCAAATTTCTGA
This sequence comes from Rosa rugosa, assembly GCF_958449725.1. Taxonomy (NCBI): domain Eukaryota; kingdom Viridiplantae; phylum Streptophyta; class Magnoliopsida; order Rosales; family Rosaceae; genus Rosa; species Rosa rugosa. The sequence goes on from NC_084823.1 coordinate 35,506,474, forward strand.
AGTAATAACTCTAAAGTTTTGACCTGTTCATCTTCTGTTTACATTATCTGCAGACTCACAGACATCCATGAACAAAATTCAATTGAAAAGAAAGAAAGGAAAAAAAAAAAAACTGTTTTAGTTGCTGACACCAAATCTATTTCTGTCTGTATATTCCATACTTGTTCTGCTTAAAATCTTAAATTTGTTGACCTATGCTAGTACCATGCATTCGATGCATATGCAGGCAGTGTGACAGTTTCCTAAGACCTAAATCAAACTCCATAATTTCCACAAAGGGAACTTCATTTATGTAGTGATAACTGTACCACATAAAATGATAAAATACTTTTCTTGGTAACCAAGTCGCCAAGCGGCTTTAGTCAAGTCATTCACCTGGTCCTCCATGAGATCCAGTTCCCCAACATGCTCTTGTATCTGATGAACGATCCGTGGTACCGACATTTCCATATCTCTGATCAAGTTGTAGTAGTTGAATTTGCATCTGGCATTTTTGCATTTCACTGCTCTAACAGTATCATACAGTATTTCAAATACTGATACTGGAGCAGCAGCAGCATTAGCCTCCCCTCTGATCAGCGCCGCCATAATCGTCAGAAAACTTGAATAAATTGAGTTTGGCAAGGGCTCTCTAATCTACTATAAGGAGTGTGTCAGCACAAGCACTAACCAGTTGATCGAGTATAAGGTGGTAAGTGTTATGACACCTTCCAAGGCATAGATATTCTTGGAGCCATTCTATTGGAACGTCCCACTTTTCTTCATTTGACTGCCTAGATTTTATCAACCTCGAACAACAGCGGAATATCCACTGAAAAATCAAAACCCATTGTATTTCCTTCGACCAACGACCAAACCACCCAAGAATCACATCCTAAATAAACTTGGCTAAATGAATTACAAGGTCAATATGATTGAGATCTACTTTAACCTCATCAGACAAGCAAAGCCATAACCACTATTCAAGCATTAGACTCCACAAGTACAGAAGAACAACCTAACTGTAACCCTATTTTAATCCCGCAAGAGAATTGCAAAGAATCTAACATAAATGACAAAGTAAACATTGAGTTCAATCTAATAAAGAATGCACCAGGGTTCCTCATTTGGTCCTTGAAACTGAATACCTGTACGGTTTTCTTGTCAAGCTTGACCAAGTGAATGTTATAGATTTGACCAAATAAAATGAGAGGCCGCCTTAGCTTGGTGATATTATAGATGAATGGATCATAAGTGACACAGGAAAGCAGATGGGCAGCCCTTTATATTCCGGACTCATCGTAAAACTATTATAGCAGCACCAGAAATTTCTGTCTGTGACGGAACACTAGTTAATGAGCCTGTTGTTATATATGTAAAGGAGGTAGGGATAGATTTTTCTACAAAACCATAGATTTTGAACACTAGCATATGCCAAATAGACGTGAAGGACAAGACAAACCATGTATTCCTTGATTTCCCGCCCACTTGTGTCCCCAATTACTGCCATCTTCACCACTCATTTCATGTATCAAATAACTGATGGAGATTCTTAATTCATTTAATGTAGGGAATCATGTATCAACACAAGGATACAGTTTGGTATCATTTGCAGGTGAAATGTCCTTGAGGGATGAAGAACTTAAGTAGGAAGACAAACCCATGTGGTTTCTCACCTCACAACCTAGTATCCCTACCTCAGTGCGTCTTCACCAATCATTCAGGTACAAGATGAGTTTCCACACACCCTAACAGCTATATATACACAGGCATGGTCAGGTTCATGAGCAACTCAAACCTTCTCCTTGCTAAGCATCACAGCTTTCTCTTTTTCTCAAGTCCTTAAAATTCTTCCTCCTTCACTTGGGAATATAGAAATCATGGGTTTGCGCTTTCCTGGAATTGCTAAAACAACTTCAATCCCAAAAGGCTTTTTTGCAGTATATGTGGGAGAGAATCAGAAGAAGCGATTTGTGATTCCAATCTCTTTTCTGAACCAGCCTTTATTTCTGGATTTGTTGAGTCAAGCTGAAGAAGAATTTGGATACAATCATCCAATGGGTGGTATCACCATTCCTTGCAGTGAAGACACCTTCCTTGATCTTACTTCCCGCTTAAGTGTGTGAATGAATGCTTCTGATTTGAACCTGGGATCACAAACCATCCTCATTTCAGAACTCGCTGCTGAGTCAATATGAAGAAGAGGCAAGTGTTGATCATCAATGGTATAGACTCACATCTTCTGTTGAGGGGATACTTCTACAAGTCTGAAGTTGTCTACAAGATGGGCAGAAAAATACAAAGTCTATGAAGCAGAGAGTGACATGACAATATCATGAACTCACATAGACCACATTCACCCTAACATCATGACTCCAGTTTAGAATTCAAAAAGGGTCAAATTTTGTCTTAGTTGACCGTTTTTAATCCCATGTAAAATTCATTGTTGGCTCTCCAAAAAAAAAAAATGGTAATAACTATCATATTTAATTCCTCATGCATCTAGTGTTATCTTGTATTCTTAATTATGCAATTCCCTACAGAGTTATATTTAGTTATTTACTTTACGTTATTCATGTTTGTGTCTTTGATCATCAAGATACCTGGAAAATTCATGTCCATTTCAACTCATATGTTCTAAAAACAGTCATATTGTTTGTAGTTCCTGCATTTCAAACTAGTAATTTAGGTTGGCACTTCATATGAATATCACAATGTTTTTCTACCGAGATAGATACTGTAAAGATAAAACTATTTGTCATAGATTATATCTCTTCTTGCATCAGCTATATGAGCTACAATAAACTATGAGGCCATTGTACAAAACTGTTGAAAACTAACAGAGAGATAAAAATAAACAACAGAACTGTCTCGTGTAGTATTAACCTCTTACATTTTGACAATCCAAAGAAAAAAGTACGTCCTGATGAGGAAAAGAAGAATCATCAGGTTTACAAATATCATTACTATGTGATTGACAAGACATATTCAGACATATGGGACACAAGCTAGCTGGTCCCTATTTCTTAAGAGGGAGACTCAACTAATGCCAATTTTTTTTTTTTTTCCGATCTGAAGACAGAATCATGTGATCCTCAAATGCTCGATCATGTCTCCCCTGTTTATATTCAAACTCACAACAACTATGATTTTCAATACAGATTGGAAAATGTCCTTGCAATTTCTTTCTTTGTTTTCTTTCTCTTTCATTTTAAGTTCCTTTTGGTCATTTTTATTTCAACTGTTTCATACCACAAGTTTCTCAATGGAAAACAAAAATATTGAGATCGATCAATCAAATCATAAATCATCAATGCTCCTCATCCTCCAATATTTGAGTAAAAAACTTTAAATATTTGAAATCCGTACCTGTTGGGTTTTCTGGTCATGGTTGGCAGTCTATTTAATTTTCTAGACAGATCAAAAATTGAAACACTTCCTCAGCTTGTTGACACTGGAGACATAGATGAAACAACAAAGCCACATGCTAACCTAGCTTTCTTGTTCCCAGTACATAGCATCATTTATATCTGACCACATATAGAACTGTTAATATAGTACCACATATTCTTGTTTGTAGAGCAACTCCAATTATCAGTGCTGGGAAGAAATCCACATCTGAAGTCATTTTCTTATATAGAAATTCCACTTATGAAGGTCCACTCCGTGTCTCTCGTGCAATGAGGTAGGGAAGGATGTTTCTACAGTAGACTTCATCAATGGCAAGACATACACATGTGATCTCTTGATTTTTCACAAGCTACTGTCCCTCGCTGGTGCGCATCTTCGCCACTCATTTCATGTAGCAAACAGATAGTGCGTCTTCACCACTCATTCAAAGATTGTCCACAGACCCTTTCTTCCTCTATATATAAACCGATTATTTGAGATCAGGAAGTCAAGTATTCTCCTTGCCTTGAATTCAAAACCTTCTCTGTTTCCCAAGTCCTTCTAAATCTTTTCCGCTTTCTTCAACTCATATAAAAACCATGGGATTCCGGTTGCCTGGAATTGTTAACACCAAGAAAAGTCTTATTCAACCTCTATCTGCTGCTAAGACCTTAGATGTCCCGAAAGGTTATCTCGCAGTCTATGTTGGGAAGAAACAGATGAAGAGATTTGTAATCCCAGTATCATATTTGAACCAACCTCTGTTCCTGGATTTGCTGAGTCAAGCTGAAGAAGAATTTGGATACGATCATCCAATGGGTGGTCTCACAATTCCTTGCAGCGAAGACACCTTCCATGATCTCACTTCCCGCCTGAGTGTGTAAAGGAACAATAATGAAGTGGATCTTGGATCCGAAACCTCCTCATTTCAAAACTCGCTGCTGACTCAAGATAAAGATGAGTCTATGCTTGATCATCCAACTGAATGGACTCACAGCTGTTCAAGGAAAACTTTGGGAACACTGAAGCTGCAATAGAGCTGAGCAGGAAGATACAAAATTTTTGAAGCAGACAAATGATGACCTTGGTCCAAAATCAGGACTCCAATTTTGAACTCACAGTATTCTGTGTTTCAATCCCTTGTAAACTTCTTTATTGCTATCAATAACAGTATGGGAATATATTTTAAGTGCTCATCAGCTTTCTTATTTTTCATTATTTTCTAGCTCCTTGGCCTGATTTCCACTGCAGCATCCAGAAACCAAATTTGAGATTCTGATGGCTAAATGAATACTCACTTATATGACATGGCTATACTACTGGTGACTAGAACTGATGATTTCATTGAAGTTATTTCTCAAAAGTTGTTCCAGACATGCATTTTGAAAGTTCAATCTTCCTGTCATTCACATGAGTGACATGACAAGTTGTTCCTCAATGCATAGCATACAGTTATCATTTGATTTCCATTACTGATTCTGACATGTAACCTATAATTTAACCACTGTATATCCATCAGTGAAAAACCAGGGAGTTCATGTTGGAGCCAGTGACCACTTATGTTAAGTCGATGACACACATGATACCACTTTAGTTATCTCAGCTAAGACCAGGCCTATCATTGTTTGAGAAGAACTGCAAAATCCAAGTAAAGAGAACTTTCTTATAAATTATTTCATGCTAAGGGGAGATGCAAGAATAACAACAATAAGTATGTAAATTTTGAAAAGTACATGACCAAAGTTGGAGGTGCAGCCGTCCTTAGATTCATAGTTTGCAAAGAACATACAAAACCAAGTACAATCATCACTTAAGTAATTTTATTTTCAAAGGAACATCCCATTTATAATCATGATCAATCTGCAACATGAAAGCTAGAGGCAGTGAATAAGGCATTAAAGAACAGCAACATCAAAACAAAATAGGAAAAAACAAAACAAAAAAAGGAAAGGACTAAATGGTGATTTTTGGACTCAACCTTAACAAAATAAGACAGAGCCAAAACTAGTGTTGCATATATTTCTCGCTTGTGTGAGTAAAAAGGTTTCAAAAACCATTTTAAATAACAGCACAACATATAAAAAATTCAGAAAATACTAACAATAGACAAGGGCATCTTGTTTCTCATGTGTGAACAATGGCAGGTCAATTTTTTGTTTTTTTTTTTTCCTATAGAAGAGAGATAAGGGAGTAATCTGTAGAAAAGGAAGTTAACAAACAGTGTAAAAATGCAGTAGAAAATTTCTTGCAGTAAAAAAGGATAGAAAATCGAAAACTGGAGTGCATGAAAAGAGTTATTATCTTTCCCTGAGAATTAAGTTATTATCCAGGATCGACTGCATGCTCTAACAAACATCGGAAGTCGACTTTGGAGTTTTAGAATTGAATACACTGCTGGGAAATCCACGGAGAAAACCAAGCTTTTATAAATTGCAGTAAAGATTCTCAACATCCGTGGAAGTTTATGATACCCCTATACTAGTTAGCTTTTGGTCAAGACTAATATTTCTCCTACAGAACAACATGTGAGTAGGCTTATATGGGCGTATCTAATGCATGCAAATAAAGAGGTACGATTGTAAGAAGGTTCCTTTGAGGCATACAAATAAGATTTTGATGCATGTGGAAATATCTATGTTCTGTGCAAAAGACAGAGATATGAGGCATACATAATCATGTATTAGAGTTTGCAATCTTCTTAAGTTTAATTTATTAACTTCAAAGCTTTGTGCAAGTTTCTAACTGGCTCAACCTAATCATGAGTACATTAATTTCTTTATCACTGGGATTTCAACAAATAGCCGGAACTGATATTCAAATATATAATCAATACCTGTGTTTTTAGCTTTTCATGCCTGATCATCAATTGACTTTCCTTGATTGACTAGACAAATGAAATACTTGCTCAGTTTGTTGGCATTGAAGATCATGGATATCATACATGAAGCAGCAAGACCACATGGTAGACTGGCTTGGTGATCTACCAATTCTTGTCTGTAAAGAAACATTATTCACCGGTGGTCCAGAGTTGGATTAGAAGTGCAAGTCTGAATCAAGGCTATTATGAGTCCTTATCTGATAGGTTTTATTATTATACAGACACCTCACTTCTGGTCCCTGTGAACCTGTATTGTCTGTCATCTCAAGGAAGTAGGGCTAGATGTTTGAAAAAAAGGACAGCAGCATATGCATCTGCTGGGGGATGAGTTACGCGAATGGCAAGACAAACCCATGTGATTTCTTGATTTGAAACAAGCTAGTGTCCCTCATTGCTGCCAATGTTAACCACTCATTTCAAGTAGCAGATGATCTTCCACACACCCTTTCTTCATCTATATATACATACACAAATCAATCACCAGGAACTCAACTCCTCTCATTCATCAAACATCAAAGCTTTCTCTCTTTCCCAGATCCTTTCAAGTCTTTTTATTGTTTATCCACTTGGGAATATAGAAGCCATGGGTTTCCGGCTGCCTGGAATTGTTAGCCCCAAGAGAAGTCTTACCCGATCTTCATCTAATGCAAACAAGACTGCTTCAAAGACCTTAGATATCCCAAAAGGCTATTTTGCAGTCTATGTCGGAGAGAGCCAGAAGAAGAGATTTGTGATTCCAATATCATACTTGAACCAACCTTCATTTATGGATTTGCTGAGTCAAGCTGAAGAAGAATTTGGATACAATCATCCCATGGGCGGTATCACAATCCCTTGCAGTGAAGACACCTTCCTTGATCTCACTTCCAGCTTGAGTGTGTGACTGAAAGATGAGATGAAAATATGATCCAACTTGATATTCAAAAAGCAACCGAATTTCGGACATGCTGCTGAGTGAAGATGAAGAAGAGGCGAGGGCATTATTCATCATCAACTGAATCGGCATACCTCTTTTGCTGAGGGGGAGCTTCTGTGACTTTAAAGCTGCAATGGAGCTGAACTGAAAGATACAAAAGTAATGAAGCAGACAAATGACAGTATTGTATGAATCTTGTACAACAATTTCTGCAAAAATCTCGGTTCCAATTTTGAACCGAAAGAAAGTAAAATTCTGTATGCGGCCCATGTAAACTTCGCTCTACCAGGATATCACTCTGGGAACGAATCATATAGTCCAATTCTGATAAACTTACTTGTCTTGTTTTTCGCCACACCATTACCATTAGTTACTAACTTGCAGCATACTTTCACAACAAATAATGTATACAGCCTCTTACAGCCTACAGTATCAAATTATGGCTTAATGTATATCTACATAAAGGGATTTACTTTTTAACATCCAAATCATCCAAAATTAACAATGGTGAATACTTCCTCCTTCACATATATATGCAGTAAGGGTTTTACTTTTTAGCCTGATTGCCTGCGCAGCATTCATGGCTTCCCGTGTGAATAGGAAGAGTATGAATGCAACAAGTTGAGCTAACCTTTAAAACCCAGGAATATATGAAGCAGCAAGATCAAATAGTCTTGTTATTCTTCCGCCAAAAAAAAAAAAATAGTCTTGTTATTCAAGTATAATGCATTAAAACAGAAAAGTTCCATTCTTCAAACCCAAGAATTACACAAAATGTAAAGGAATGTTGAGTTTAAGTAAGCATAAGAAAGAGAAGAGGTTGTCAGACGCATTTCATCAAACAGGTGGTGGACTGGTGGGCAAAGGTAGACTACCCGGAATCAAAAGATGAAAAAAAATCCAAAAAAATTTGGACCATTTCTCGATTTATGCGTGTCATCCTTGCGCAGGGGCCATGCTAATCTTCTCTGTATCGTTCCAATTTTATCGGATGTCCCCGAAGGGACGAGTTTCCCTGCAAGGTTTTCCAATATGAACAGACTTGCTTTGCCACTGTTTCACGATGTGGGACCCACAAGGTTTTAAACTAACAAACTTTGACTTCCTACCTATCTAAGTTAATATTTTTTGAATAATGTTTATACGAACTTGAAGATCACTTACAAAGGTTTATCGGATGTATCGAAAGCATACTTTTAATGAATTCCAATTGTGCTTGAAGTGAGGCAGTTAAAGGGGATTTACATAGATGATAATAACATTTTCTAACACACTGAAAACACCAATAGCTAATTTTAGAGCTCCTGCACTTTGATCCGATCTTTGGAGTGGCGCCTCTCAGGTCTTGCAGTTGCTTCTTATATACACTAGTATCCTGACATACTAGTTTTCGGTAAAGTTTTTCAATTAAAAATCAAAAAGGTTATGCGTTTTCTTATATCATCATTTTCTTCTAATGTCATTGTGAATTAATAACCATTTTTTTTAGTCTACGATTGTATCCAATGAATCGAAATTTCTAATTTGACCAAACCAATTGTATGCATTGTTCTGTTAGCTTGTTGAGCCAAGAGGCCATATATGAAACACACTGAAGCTGCACATTTCTCAAGCTGGTATTCAGCTTAGAGCATGCAACCTTCATATGAACACTACACCTAGTAGCTTAAATTTAATTCATCAACATTTTGCTCAAGCTTCGTATACGCACAATGGATTTTGAAATTTTGAATAATAAGTACCTTTTCTATTGATTAAACACTAACACAAAGGAATCTATGGAAAATTCTACAAAATGTTAACGTATGACATGCATACAATTGCGTTAAAAGTGGTAATTTGAGTCCTCAAAATAGTAATATTAGTCCTCAAAGTGGTAACATGAGTCCTTAAAGTGGTAAATTTTCTTAGTTACCACATGAGTCCTCAAAATAGTAATATTAGTCCTCAAAGTGGTAACATGAGTCCTTAAAGTGGTAAATTTTCTTAGTTTACCATATGAGTCCTCAAAATAGTAATATTAGTCCTCAAAGTGGTAACATGAGTCCTTAAAGTGGTAAAAATAGTTGATGTATGAGAAATGTTAACATACCATAGCTTTACATAACCTCCCAATTTTTCCACCTTCACACGAAAAACCTTTAGTGACGCTAATGGCTCCCTGCTTCGGAAGTCGCCTCCGTTTCTCTTGCAAGTTATATACAGAAGGAACAGAAGACTTGATGTTTCTACAAAAGGAGAGAATTTCTTCAGTAGCATATTTGAAATCTCCTGGGCGGTGTTGGAAATTTTGATTCGATATTTCAAAATACTTTGTGTAACTCCCAATTCATTGAAAAACATTTTATTATACATTTATTCTAAAATGTTACTAATTCATTATGCTCATAATTAGAGCATATTAAGGTTATTACGGGAGTTACAATATTCCAATAATTATCTTATTAAATTTGCATAATATCTCTAAGCCTATATATACCTAGCTATCACTTCTTGGTCTTACACACACAATGAAATTCATTATCTTCTAGTTCTCTCCGTAGCCATTTCTCTAGTGATCGAGTTCATACATATTCTAGAGTGTTCCTTTTTCTTGCTCTTCCATAATGCCAAAGGAAAAAATCAAGCATTTCTAGGATCCAAGTTTGCGAGTTTACGCTTACAAGGATTAACGGTTGTTGTACCCTGGAGGGTAGGGCGCCATAAACCTGCTACACAGAGACATTGTCTCCGAGGGGCGAAATCTACTCTTAAGGGCAGTGTTTACATACCTCAACATTAAACTCTTTTCGAATGATGTGTCCTTTGGAAGTCTACAAATGCAAGAGATAAGTCCTATAATTCTTATTATTTTAATCTATTATGACAATAACATTATGATTATTATTTGTTATTAATATATGGGTTAAATAATGCTTACTCCCTATAGTTATAGGGTTTCATCATTTCAGTCCCTGACCTTCGAATTTCACTTTAAAAGTCCCTCAACTCCCAATTTCCTCTCAATTGGTCTCTACCGTCAAGCATCCGTCTTTATCTTCCCCTAAAAAGTCTATTATACCCTCATTTACTTAAAATATATATATATATATATATATATATATATATATATTTCTCTTTCTCTTTTTTTTTTTTTTCTTTTTACCTCTTTTTCTTCTTCCGGCTCTCTCGCCTCCTTCTGTTCATCTCCTCATCAAGATGGTTCCAATCCACATTGGTGAAATGAAAAAAAGAAATAAAAGAGAGAGAAAAAATAAATTTAAAAAAACAAAGTGAGGGCATAATAGACATTTTAGGCAACTTTAACAGAAAATTTTGACGGTATGGACCAATTGGGAGGAAATTGAGAGTTTAGGGACTTTTTAGGTGAAATTAGAAGGTTAGGGACTGAAACGATGAAACCCTTTAAGTATAGGGAGTAAACAGTATTTAATCCTTAATATATTGTATTTTTGAGATTTTGTAGGAGGTGAAATCCGGTGATAGAAGTAGCATCCATCGACCAAATTTTCCAACAATCTTAAGAGTAGATATCGTTGGAAAACAAAACAGTTTTACAGTCATACAATTATTGTTTTGCTCAAGATGATTTTCTCTTTTAATACTACTTATTTTGCACGGTTATAGTTACATACTTGATCTTGTTATAATTTAACATGTTTTAATATATGTTATAATGGTAAAGTATATACTTTAATTGTTAATTTTCAGTTTGCTATTGAATGTTGATCCTATAATGTGCATTTTTCGGTTAGTAATGCCTGCTGTAATAATGTTTTGAGTTGTGTGATACCATTAATTTTAGTTTTATTTGCATTCGCTTCATTGTTCAATGGAATTATGTTTGTAACTTAAAAACTAACCGTTTTGCACATTTACTTTTCTATATTAATTTCTGTGTATAATATCGTTTTACCATTTTCGTACTATTTATTTTGCATCATTGTTATTAACCTTATGGTTTAGCAAGAGTTTTTAATTCTCTTGTTATATGATTTGAACCATAATTATTTTCTATGCATTAAAATATTTTTTACCGTCATAACTCGAAAAGTTGTTCCTTTGTTGTTGCCTTCGGAATACGTCCCTTCAAAGTATTTTTTCTTCAAGGTAGAAAAAAAAAATTGAATTGTTGCCTTCAGATTATTGTTTCTTCGGAAATAATAAAGTTGTTGCCTCTCAATATTTTCATTGCCTCTTGATTAAGATGATGCCTTGGTTGCCTAAAAAAAAAAGGGGAAATGATCATTTACCCAATTTCAGCTTAAAAATTGCTCACTTGCTCCACTAAGAGTTTTTTAACCCCATTTACCCAAAATACTCTAAGAGATTATTTCCCTATTACCCAATTAATTCTTTTTTAGGACTTTTTTGCCCTCTCCTCCTTTCTCACTTAGAGAGAGAAGTCGTCGGATACCTTGCCTGTCACGCCCCGAATTTTGAATGATAAATTCAAATCCGAAACATGAATTAAACCATTTAATCAAATAAACATTCTGAATTTTTTTTTCTCAATATAACTTCACCACACGGTACACAAACTCCAAATCTCGAAACCTCGAGTTCATTATTACAATTCACTCTCACAAGCAATATTGTAAAGCTCTAAATGAGCATAACGCACCTCACAACTTACAATTGCTGTAAAACTCTAACAATTGCTCTAACCGCACGATCACCGTCCTGGTTCTCCTGTCCTGTAGGATTTCCCGCTACACAATTTGAATAGTGTACCGGGAGTTGCAACAACACAAAACCCGGTAAGCTTTTGACAGCTAGTATGAGTAAACAAGAAAGAACTGTTGATTTATTAAATTACAAGACCACCACAAACCCACGTTACTTTCTCACTCTCATATATATATATATAGACACTTATGAGTTACTCTCAATTTAGCTCATAAGATCACTCACTCTCATATATATATATATATATAGACACTTATGAGTTACTCTCAAATTCGCTCATAAGATTTCCCAACATTTGGTAGACAGACTCATATATATATATAGACCCTTATGAGTTACTCTCAATTTCCCTCATAAGGTTACCATATATATATTGACACTTATGAGTTACTCTCAAATTCACTCATAAGGTCACTCCACATTTGGCAGACAGACTCATATATATATATAGACCCTTATGAGTTACTCTCAATTTCCCTCATAAGGTTACCATATATATATTGACACTTATGAGTTACTCTCAAATTCACTCATAAGGTCACTCCACATTTGGCAGACAGACTAGAGCTCTAACTGAACGTAACCACTCGTCCGGCCACAGACGTGATTACGATTTAATACTATTAATAACCACCAGCCCGGTACGAGAGCGTGATTCACTAATAGATGCCATGGTCACCTCGTGACCTAGTGATCTCCACAGATCACAACAATTTATTGTTCCTCAACAATAAAACTCAACACCTCTCACAATATATTGTTTCTCAACAATAAACTCAATACCTCTCACAATATATTGTTTCTCAACAATAAACTCAACACAACTCCAACAATACATATTATTTCACGTAATAATATATATACAGACATTCACACAGGAATGTCTAGTAATACCAACAATAGTTCATATGATTGCAACAAAATAAGCAATTAATTGTATTGGGTTCGTAATATGAACCACGTGAGGTTTACTCACCTCGATAATCCCGCTGCGTCTTCAATTCAGCTCAAAATACGATCCACAATCGTCCACCAACTCAAACCGTCAATCACCTAGTCAGATACGATCTTAACTTAGCAATCATTCATAAACAACACATATACGGAAATCCAACGGTCGGATTCTAATTTAATGATGATCCAACGGTCAGATCGAATTTATACGATGATCCAACGGTCGGATCCTAATTATACGATGATCCAACGGTCGGATCCTCACGGATCGCCCTTAGGATCATCCTCCAAAATTATCACAAAGATCCAATGGTCAGATCTTCTTGAATCACTCTAACAAACATCTCCATAAAATTATACGAAAATCTGACGGTCGGATTCTCACGAATCGCCTTCCGAATCATTGTTTTACATTTATACGAAGATCCAACGGTCGGATCTTCGCCCATGACCACACAAAGCCACTGGGACAGTCATAAGATCATCATATCCAAATTTGAAGTAAAACCGATGGTCAGATCCTCACAGATCGTAAACCGAAGATAAAACGTAAAAACGTTAAATAGTAACGTCAAAACATAAATTCACTATTTATCAACGTTTTCTAAAATGACCTTGTAATATATCAAAACGCTCGTAAGGATGCGTAGATCATCACCTAGATAATAAAAACTCAAAATATGGTCGAATACGCCGCCACAAGCGGCGGTCAGTGGGCGGTCAACGGCGGTCAACCACCTCCTCTGGCCACCAAATTTCATCCACAGCATCATCTCAACATTTCCAATCACTTTCTCAACTGTGACAAAGTCAGAAAATACCTTGAAGTAGCCGAACAATTAAGCACTCCGATGTACAGTGAAATTTTCCAATTATGCTTTCTTCCTCCATGCTTCGATCTGGGTTATGAGACTTGGCGAGCATGAAGAGCGGCTTAAGGCGCTTCTAATGGACCTGGGTTTATGACTGGAGGTGGCCGGAAATCGGCGTTGACTAATTTGCTACAGTAAAAATGTTGGCTTCGATCTCCACATTTCCGGCCAAATCGTCGTAAACAACTCCCACATGCGTGATAAGGAGGAAGAGACGAGTCTATCGATGCTCGCAGCTCGCCATTTGGTGGTCTAGAGGTGGTGAAAGAGGAGGTTGCAGAAGAGAGAAAGAGAGAGTTGCAGAAGAGAGAGACTGAGAGAGCACGGGGGAAGGAGAGAGAAAAGAAAGAAAAGTTACCTGGCTACAGTAACATTTCAAATTTATACCAATCTACCATAAACAGTAACTTTCATATTTTGCTTATAACTTTCGCATACGAACTCCGATTTTTACGTACCACATATGCACGCACTCGGTTTAATGTCCTCTACAACTTTCATGAAGGAAGTTTTCCCAAATTCCCAATGTATAAAAAGTCACTTTTTGAGACCCCCTAAATAACGTTCGTTTTTCGAAAATTAATCGTTCGAACTAATTCCACAATTCCTCCGAGCCTCGTACTCGCTCCCACTATCGTGAAATCATTTCTAAAAATCCACAGAATTTAATTTGGATTTTTCGGGGTATTACAATCTACCCTCCTTAAAGAAATTTCGTCCCGAAATTTAAGCGTAAGTCAATTCCTCTCGATTAAGGTTGACCTAACTATAGAATCTCCATCTTTTCCAAATCTGTAGTAATCTACAAAGCCTCAGCCCTTTGTATAAAAATACATTCCTATGGCCACTAAATCCTTTCATCACAAACGTAAACTCACAACACAACTGCTCAACATCACTCCACATCAATTACACAAAATCATCACATGGATCATCACATAGATCATTACTTAGATCTTCACAGAGATTATCTCATAGATCCTCACATAGATCTTCACCCTGTACTGGCATACAAGCACAGTAAACACTCCCACAAAGCGTTTCGCTACTCAATTAGCATCACTCAAAACAAATCATTCTCCAAAGCACGCCAATAAAACATGTGACCCAGTGATGATGACTTGGGCTTGCTCAATCCTTGGGCTAAGCATTAAGGCTGGCCAATTGAGCCGAAGAAACCGAACCATCCACATTTCGAACCGGCCCAAACCACTTTGGGTTTAACATTTGGGCCTACTATTCGGGCCGAACGATTGGGCTTAACATTTGGGCCTACCATTTGGGCCTACCATTCGGGCCGAACAATTGGGCCTACCAATCGGGCCGAACAATTGGGCTTACTATTTGGGCCTACCAATCGGCCCACCAACTTCCAGCTCGGCTACGGTATGAAATTGTACATACCGTATATACGTATGCATACCGTACAGACCGTATATACGTATGCATACCGTACAACTGTATATACGTATGTATACCGTACAGACCGTATATACGTATGCATACTGTACAACTGTATATACGTATACATACCGTACAGACCGTATATACGTATGTATACCGTACATACCGTATACACGTCCGTATATCAAGCATATACGAGATCCAAAAATATTTGTAAGAGGTAAGGTTCGAACTCCCGACCTCGAACACGAAGGTTTTGCTCCCAACCACTGAAGCAAGAGCTGCCTTCATTAATATATGCTCACGTGTTATATTTATTATGTCATAAGCGACATAAATAAAATAACGGGGAAGGCAAGGTTCGAAACCTCAACCTGCCGCACGAAACCTTTGTCCCCCAACCACTGGAGCACAAGCTGTGCTTAATATAATGTGTACAAATTTTATACTTATTATGTCATAAACGAACATAATAAAAATAAACGAGAGGCGAGGTTCGAACCTCAGACCTCTTGTACACGAACTGTACACTCAACCACTCGAGCACGGCTGCTCACGTTATTATCCATACCAATCCTTTTATTTAAACCAACTGTTTCAACTGTTTCAACAATTCGGCCCAACTCATCCAAAACTGTTTCAGAAACTCGGCCCATCATGTCCAAAACTGTTTCTGAAACTCGGCCCATCAGGCCTCCACCCACAGCTACAGTGATGCCTTGATCCGAGACAGGCCCAAGTACGGCCCACTTGTGTCACGGCTTATCCCTTCCGTGATTTACGGCAGTCAAATCTGCTTTCGGCTAAAGCTGTCTGCCACAGCATCTCGAGGTTCGGCCTGTCCCCTTACACGCTCTCCACGCGCCAACAACTTTTCCGGGTTTTCGGATGACTTTAATCCAACGCGTGGATTCAAATTCTGAGATCGTTCATCCAACGGTGGAGATCTGCTCACCTTGTTCTATAAATAGGTGCATTCTGGGGAAAAACTGTTCACTCCAAAAGAAAAGAAATTTTCTTCCGAGCTCAAGCCTTTCTCTCTCAACTCTTCAGCCTTTCTCTTCTCAAATCCTTTCTTCATCAATTTCAATCCTTCTCTTCTGATCTTCTCTCCCATCTAGTTGATTCAATCCCATCTTTCCTCTGAACTTTCAGATCTTCAATCTTTTCCTCCAAATCTTCAATCCTTCTTTCTCAGATCTTTTCTTCCATTTGAAGATTCGATCTCATCTTTCCTCTGAGAATCTCAGATCTCCAATCACCAGTTCAACAACTCCAATCCTTCTAACAAAATCTCCCTCAAACACTAAACCATGTATTCCTCGATTTCCACATCCTCTCACCCCATGACCCAAGAGCCACGAACTCTGCAACTAATGGAGCTCCAAACCCCGCAACAAATGGAACCACAACAACAGCAACCAACAGAGGAGGGAGGAAACACCCAAGCAGCTGGAAGTAGTGCCAACATGGATTTCTGGCGAAGCCGTACCAGGTGGATTCCTACTCCAGAACAAATAAGAATCCTCAAGGATCTTTACTATGTCAAGGGATTTAAGTGCCCAACTACAGAGCAGATTCACGAGATCTGTCTCCAGCTGAACCAGTATGGGTATGTTGAGGGTAAGAACATTTACTTTTGGTTCCAGAACGTCAGGGCTCGAGAGAAGCAGATGAATAGGTGTAATCAGGCTGCTCCAGTGCCCATGAGAACTAGTTCTCTTGGTACTGGTAGATCCATTGATCTCAATTTTGGGTCCACTGGTTCTACTGGTGCTGGTGGATCCATCGACATCAATTTTGGGCCAGCTGGTGGATCCATTGACATCAATTTTGGGTCCACTAGTTCTACTGATGATGGTAGATCCATTGATCTCAACTTTGGTTCCACCTATTCTACTGGTAATGAAGGATTTCTTGATTTAAATTCTGTTTCATATTCTTCCTCACACTTCAACACTAATACTAGTACAACTCTTTTGGCACAACAGGAGGACAAACATCCCTGCAACAACGAGGAGGAGATCACCAGGAGGTTCAAACTCTTCCTCTGTTCCCCGTGCACGGCGAGGACGTCTTTGGTAACCTGAAGGCTACTTCCGAGGAAGGTAGCGCTTTTGGTTACTATTCTGGTGGCTCAGGCGGTTACCACAGTGGCTCAAACGTTTCTCTTGAGCTCAGCCTCAACCCATCCGGAGCTACTGACTAGGCTTAGTATAGCATAGTCCTCGCTTTTTTTTTTTTTTTTTTTTTTTTGTAATATAAACTCAATAAGATGGTGTGCATGTTTTCTTTCCTGTTTGTTTAACCAACAACAACACCAAGGATCGAACCTTGGTCACCCAATACTGTTTTCAAAACCATAAACAACTCTACTGCACACATCTTTCATAATGATGCAATAAAAACAATCACTCAAAAAGAATCCAACAATCAATTAAGTCGCATCGAGGTCTAGCTAGTATCCTCTGAGTCAAACCAAACACAACAATTTCATCGATAGGATTAGGGATTTATAAAGCTAAACACATCCTGAGTTAGCTAGGAAAAACCCACGTTTTTAGAGTTACTCTTACAACTCTTATAGAATCTCGATAATTCCATCTATCAATTGTTTCAACAAAAACTCACCACAATTCAATCCCTAACATTTAGCGATTCAGAAATCAAATCAAACTCCATATCACATAGTAATTCACTTGAACCACTATGGATACCTAACAAAATCACTAAAATCAATATCCGAAATTGCGTTTAACTATAACACCTAAAATCAATCACCAAAGGCACACACTCTCATCCAACATCATTCACAAGAACTGATTCTAACTCTCCCAATTAATTACACCAAAATCAACTCCATTGCAAAACTTTAAGTGTCCCGCCTACTTAAACTTAAAACACACAACAACTTCAAATTCACTGCAGCCCATCTCCATACTACGATCCAAAACTTAAGAAAACTAGTTCACCACACAAAGGCCACAAAATTCAATTTCATTCACTTGAACAAAACTATATTCACAAGTCTGCTATAGACATCAGGGAAAAACCCATACTTTTACTCATAACTTTTCCTTCTAAAAGTTCATCACGTAGTGTATATAAAATCACCACACAACCTTCTTAGTCTACACTAAGAATTCAATCTCACACAAGGTCAGCATAATTGCCTCAGAGTCACTTTAATCACGTATCACATGTCAATTACCAAAACTCCACTAAGACGTCTCTTTATAAAACAAGATATCTAATCCTTGATACGTACACCTCATCTAAACATCTGTACGTCCAACTTAAGAAGACAAAATTTATAACAATTCATACTCGTATCCACACTAGGTACGTGCATAGGTCCACACCATGTCTTCAACCAAACACTTCAACAATCAAAAGAACCTCATTTCCATAAAACAATCCTCGTTGACTTAACAGAGTTGAATCAAGAGGTTCCTATTCCTCAAGGATTGTAACTCGCGGCCACTGAACTTATTCCAATACGAACCTACAAGACAACTGTAAGGTTCTAAGTACAACCCCTTCGAATCTCCATCACCTAAGGAGTATAGTATGCTTGGCTAAGACATGTATAACACTTAAAACACAGTATAAGTCAAATACAAATTCATATTAACCAAGTCAATACTATAGGGAAGGTATTCACGTTCCCTAAACGACCTAGCGGCCTAAACAACTCCCAACACTCACGCATACCCAATGACTTAGCCAATACCGAAGAGCACACGATGGGGATCCGCTGCAGACGGGCCATCACTCGGAAGGTATTGACACATCACCAAATATGCACCTTACGCTCTGATACCAAACTGTCACGCCCCGAATTTTGAATGATAAATTCAAATCCGAAACATGAATTAAACCATTTAATCAAATAAACATTCTGAATTTTTTTTTCTCAATATAACTTCACCACACGGTACACAAACTCCAAATCTCGAAACCTCGAGTTCATTATTACAATTCACTCTCACAAGCAATATTGTAAAGCTCTAAATGAGCATAACGCACCTCACAACTTACAATTGCTGTAAAACTCTAACAATTGCTCTAACCGCACGATCACCGTCCTGGTTCTCCTGTCCTGTAGGATTTCCCGCTACACAATTTGAATAGTGTACCGGGAGTTGCAACAACACAAAACCCGGTAAGCTTTTGACAGCTAGTATGAGTAAACAAGAAAGAACTGTTGATTTATTAAATTACAAGACCACCACAAACCCACGTTACTTTCTCACTCTCATATATATATATAGACACTTATGAGTTACTCTCAATTTAGCTCATAAGATCACTCACTCTCATATATATATATATATAGACACTTATGAGTTACTCTCAAATTCGCTCATAAGATTTCCCAACATTTGGTAGACAGACTCATATATATATATAGACCCTTATGAGTTACTCTCAATTTCCCTCATAAGGTTACCATATATATATTGACACTTATGAGTTACTCTCAAATTCACTCATAAGGTCACTCCACATTTGGCAGACAGACTCATATATATATATAGACCCTTATGAGTTACTCTCAATTTCCCTCATAAGGTTACCATATATATATTGACACTTATGAGTTACTCTCAAATTCACTCATAAGGTCACTCCACATTTGGCAGACAGACTAGAGCTCTAACTGAACGTAACCACTCGTCCGGCCACAGACGTGATTACGATTTAATACTATTAATAACCACCAGCCCGGTACGAGAGCGTGATTCACTAATAGATGCCATGGTCACCTCGTGACCTAGTGATCTCCACAGATCACAACAATTTATTGTTCCTCAACAATAAAACTCAACACCTCTCACAATATATTGTTTCTCAACAATAAACTCAATACCTCTCACAATATATTGTTTCTCAACAATAAACTCAACACAACTCCAACAATACATATTATTTCACGTAATAATATATATACAGACATTCACACAGGAATGTCTAGTAATACCAACAATAGTTCATATGATTGCAACAAAATAAGCAATTAATTGTATTGGGTTCGTAATATGAACCACGTGAGGTTTACTCACCTCGATAATCCCGCTGCGTCTTCAATTCAGCTCAAAATACGATCCACAATCGTCCACCAACTCAAACCGTCAATCACCTAGTCAGATACGATCTTAACTTAGCAATCATTCATAAACAACACATATACGGAAATCCAACGGTCGGATTCTAATTTAATGATGATCCAACGGTCAGATCGAATTTATACGATGATCCAACGGTCGGATCCTAATTATACGATGATCCAACGGTCGGATCCTCACGGATCGCCCTTAGGATCATCCTCCAAAATTATCACAAAGATCCAATGGTCAGATCTTCTTGAATCACTCTAACAAACATCTCCATAAAATTATACGAAAATCTGACGGTCGGATTCTCACGAATCGCCTTCCGAATCATTGTTTTACATTTATACGAAGATCCAACGGTCGGATCTTCGCCCATGACCACACAAAGCCACTGGGACAGTCATAAGATCATCATATCCAAATTTGAAGTAAAACCGATGGTCAGATCCTCACAGATCGTAAACCGAAGATAAAACGTAAAAACGTTAAATAGTAACGTCAAAACATAAATTCACTATTTATCAACGTTTTCTAAAATGACCTTGTAATATATCAAAACGCTCGTAAGGATGCGTAGATCATCACCTAGATAATAAAAACTCAAAATATGGTCGAATACGCCGCCACAAGCGGCGGTCAGTGGGCGGTCAACGGCGGTCAACCACCTCCTCTGGCCACCAAATTTCATCCACAGCATCATCTCAACATTTCCAATCACTTTCTCAACTGTGACAAAGTCAGAAAATACCTTGAAGTAGCCGAACAATTAAGCACTCCGATGTACAGTGAAATTTTCCAATTATGCTTTCTTCCTCCATGCTTCGATCTGGGTTATGAGACTTGGCGAGCATGAAGAGCGGCTTAAGGCGCTTCTAATGGACCTGGGTTTATGACTGGAGGTGGCCGGAAATCGGCGTTGACTAATTTGCTACAGTAAAAATGTTGGCTTCGATCTCCACATTTCCGGCCAAATCGTCGTAAACAACTCCCACATGCGTGATAAGGAGGAAGAGACGAGTCTATCGATGCTCGCAGCTCGCCATTTGGTGGTCTAGAGGTGGTGAAAGAGGAGGTTGCAGAAGAGAGAAAGAGAGAGTTGCAGAAGAGAGAGACTGAGAGAGCACGGGGGAAGGAGAGAGAAAAGAAAGAAAAGTTACCTGGCTACAGTAACATTTCAAATTTATACCAATCTACCATAAACAGTAACTTTCATATTTTGCTTATAACTTTCGCATACGAACTCCGATTTTTACGTACCACATATGCACGCACTCGGTTTAATGTCCTCTACAACTTTCATGAAGAAAGTTTTCCCAAATTCCCAATGTATAAAAAGTCACTTTTTGAGACCCCCTAAATAACGTTCGTTTTTCGAAAATTAATCGTTCGAACTAATTCCACAATTCCTCCGAGCCTCGTACTCGCTCCCACTATCGTGAAATCATTTCTAAAAATCCACAGAATTTAATTTGGATTTTTCGGGGTATTACATTGCCGGACTCCGGTGACCAGTGGCCGGCCGCCGACTCCGGTGATGGGAATCCGGCGACCGGTGACCATATTATTGCCCCCCAATAATAGTATTATTGCCCCCCAATACTCATATTATTGCCCTCCAGTGAATTGCATAAACTCCCAAAATCAAAATGAATACACTACATGCTCAATTGGTCAATTTATATGCATATTACTGCCCCCCAATAATCATATTATTGCCTCCCAGTAATCATATTATTGTCCCCCAATAATCATATTATTGTCTCCCAGTAATCATATTATTGCCTCCTAATAATGATATTATTGCCCCAATAATCATATTATTACGCTCCAATAATCATATTATTGTCCTCAAATGAATTGCATAAACTCCCAAAACCAAAATGAATACACTACAGACACAATTGATCAATTTATATGTTCAATTGTACACGTTCCCTTTTTTTTTCTTTTTTTTTTCCTTCCCCATTCTCGAAGCTTATAGTATACCAAAAAAAAAAAAAGGGATATGGGCACCCAAAAATTGCTTTGGGCACCTACCGGAGTGTGAGGCCGGTGCAGGAGTGGTCGGGGAGCGGTTGTGTAAGGGGAGCGGAGTTGGATCGTCATTGTCTTCGTCGAGATGGGAAGAGTTGGCGAAACAAGGTTGATGGGACCGGACCACCGACCTCAACCTCAACCACCTTACGTCTTCGTTGCCGTCATGTTCCCCAAGCAAGACCCGGCCAAGATTCGGATCGAGAAACAGAGCAGAGATGGCCCAGAATCCGCCGGAAAGGTTCCGTCACCGTCATCGACTCACCGGGCCACGACGACCACCGACCTCAACCTCAACCACCTTACGTCTTCGTTGCCGTCGGGTTCCCCAAGCAAGACCCGGCCAAGATCTGGATCGAGAAACAGAGCCGAGATGGCTCATAATCTGCCGGAAAGGTTCCGTCACCGTCATCGACTCGCCGGGCGACGACTTCTGCAGCGAAGTTTTCACCGCTGTGGATCGGACTCCGGTGCTCCGACGCTCCATTGAGGAGGAGGGTGGAGAGAGAGAGAGAGAGAGAGAGCTCCGACGCTCCAACGAGGAGGAGGGGGGAGAGAGAGAGAGTCTGATAGGGGAGGGAGAGAGAAGTTTGTAGTTTATTAATTAGATTGGGGGTAAAAATGTCACTTGCGTTTAAATTGGGTAAAGGGGGTTAAAAAACTCTTAGTGGAGCAAGTGGGCAATTTTTATTTTAAAATTGGGTGAGTGGTCACGGCCCAAAAAAAAAAAAGTGTTATCATGAATAACGCATTGAGAAATTATTTGTCAGTTTTATATTGACGGTTGTCTTTGGTAATTTGATGCCACGGGATATTAATATGTCCCTGCTATTGATGCCTTTTGAAAAATGTTGCCTTATAATTTGGCTATAAGCTAGTAGTAAGGGTTGCCTCGATATTCAAATGATAATGAACATGGTTGCCTTGAGAATTTGGTAAATAGTTGCCTGATTATATATTATCTGTGCTTCCGGATATAATGCAAAGACAAAAAGTATCTAAACATGGTTGCCTAGCCATTGAAGGTGTACGTCAGTATTATTACCACGATTATATATTGTTGCTTACTACGGTATTTGCTCGGATGTTGCCTTAAAGGTTTTGGGTTGCCTTTCGAATTTTTGTTGCCTTTCGGTCAATGTTGCCTAAAAGCAAATAAATATATGCACTTTTCATTTGTTGATACCTCGATATTGTCTGTTACACTGATGCCCTGAAAAACTATCTCATTGATTGCTGCCTTCGGTTTATGCTTTGAGAAAATGGACATTCGATGTACTTCCATGATCAAATTTAATTTTGATCAAGAAGATGGCTACAAATGTGGGGGGTGACTAAAGTATCTGAAGTCACGGAATTGGATAAATAATGTTGCCTATTAAATTTTCAAATCCTTGACCTGCGAAGATTCGTTGCCTGAATATATATGGCTTGATATTATCTTGCCCATATATATATATATATATATATATATATATATATATATATATATATATATATATATATATATATATATATATATATATGAGCCTGAGGCTAATTCATATAGACTCAAAATGTGGGGGTCAAGAAAAAAACAAGAAAAATAGGCTCTTATATTTAAATGAGATATATTGGATAACTAAAAATTCAATAAAGATTACTTATTGTTGAGAATATTATTCAATAAGCTGTGTAGGTCAGAGTTGATTTTGGTCAATACTCTGACAAAGCCACTAGGCTAAAGGCCGAAGCTGGTAGTTAATACATCGAGGGGGATGAGATTATGCATATAACAAAGGTCAAGAGTGATGGTAACCCAACCTATGTGAATGGCGATCCCAGGAAGTAGGTTCATATGGGTAATAACAAGTCACTTGTTGATCAGTGACGCACTATCAGAGTAAGACTTTGAGTCAATCCCTATGATGCATAGATAGTGCTTTAACTGGAACGTATAAGGATGAACTTTGTTCTTAATAAGTACCATAGCCCTTAAACATGGGTGGTGTGTTTGATTCCAGTACACACTTGATGGAATTACCTATATGAGTGTGGAAGTGGGGCTGCTTCCTATGAAACTTGGGCAAGTCTTCTAGAGCACTCATGAATATCTAGGTAGGGGTGCATGGCCTATTCGTACCCACCCGCGGAAAATGCTTGATTTCGAGAGTTCAGTGTGGATGGTAGTTCTCTGATTCATATTAAGAATTTTTGGTTCATAGAAAATTTAATTTTCACCAAATTTCTGTGGATCACAATTATGTATCCTATGGCTGGTTCATAGTCCAAAAGAACCAGTTTAGAAGCATTGGATTCTCATTTTCCTTTGGCACTCTATAATTTCCTTTTTCATTTAGCAGCTTCCGTACGTATTTTGAAATATGTGGGGGATTGTTGGAAATTTTGATTCGATATTTCAAAATACTTTGTGTAACTCCCAATTCATTGAAAAACTTTTTATTATACATTTATTCTAAAATGTTACTAATTCATTATGCTCATAATTAGAGCATATTAAGGTTATTACGGGAGTTACAATATTCCAATAATTATCTTATTAAATTTGCATGATATCTCTAAGCCTTTTCATCTACTATATATACCTATCACTTCTTGGTCTTACACACACAATGAAATTCATTATCTTCTATAGTTCTCTCCGTAGCCATTTCTCTAATGAGTTCATACATATTCTAGAGTGTTCATTTTTCTTGCTCTTCCATAATGCCAAAGGAAAAAATCAAGCATTTCTAGGATCCAAGTTTGCGAGTGTACGCTTACAAGGATTAACGGTTGTTGTACCCTGGAGGGTAGGGCGCCATAAACCTGCTATACCGAGACATTGTCTCTGATGGGCGAAATCTACTCTTAAGGGCAGTGTTTACACGCCTCAACCTTAAACTCTTTTCGAATGATGTGTCCTTTGGAAGTCTACAAATGCAAGAGATAAGTCCTATAATTCTTATTATTTTAATCTATTATGACAATAACATTATGATTATTATTTGTTATTAATATATTGTATTTTTGATATTTTGTAGGAGGTGAAATCCGGTGATAGAAGTAGCATCCATCGACCAAATTTTCCAACAAGAGGATAATGAGTTACGTGAATGGCAAGACAAAAACAAACCCATGTGATTTCATGATTTCTCACAAGCCGCCCAGTGTCCCTCATTGCTATCCATTTGACCACTCATTTCGTGTACAATATGATAGTCCTTCTTCAGTCTTCACCACTACAGCCTCTCATCATAGCCTAGCATATCTTTCAACATATATATGTAGTTTGTTAGATATATTGGAACTTGTGGTACCTAGTCTTCTTCTTGTCTGCTATAGATAAAGGAGGTAGGTGTTAGAAAGTAAAGCAAAATTAGCTTCGTGTAGCTGTCAATATTCAACACATTCATTCTGTATCATTCATTCTGTATCATCACATTATTAGGCATTAATAGGCCTAGAATAGTTTTCCTTTTTGTATCCTAGAATCAAGCTGTATTCTTGTATATATGATATACAGATCAATAGAGCAAAAATCTGTCTCTACTGTTTTTCATGGTATCAGAGCAGGACACACGATCTTGACTCTTCTTTAGTCTTCTCAACAACAATTTTACAAAGCCACAATCACCATGGCTGGTGATGGTGTCCCACCACCACCATCCAATTCAGATAAGTCAAAATCTGATATCTCAAATCCATTCTTCACTCATCATTCAGACCATCCTGGATTGGTCCTAGTCTCCAAACCATTGAATGGAGACAACTACACAGGTTGGAAAAATGGGCTATGACATTAGCTCTCAATTCTAAAAACAAGCTCGGCTTTGTGAATGGTTCAATCAAAGCTCCATCAGCCGAAGCAGACCCAGAAGGATATGCGACCTGGTCAAGATGCAACGTCATGGTCCATTCATGGATCGTTAACACAGTAAGTTCTGAAATTGCTGACAGTATCATCTACTATCCTACAGCTCATGAGGTATGGGAAGATTTATGTGAGCGTTTTTCACAAGGCAATGCACCTCACATATTTGAAATTCAGCGAGATATCGCTTCACTCAGGTTTCAGCATACTACATAAAATTGAAAAGTTTATGGGATGAATTGGCGTCTTATTCAGAAGCACCACAAGGAACACAGACAGATCAACAAAAGCTCATGTAATTCTTGATGGGATTAAATGAGACTTACAGTGCGACCCGCGGTCAAATCCTCTTGATGAATCCCCTTCCAAGTGTTAGACAAGCATATTCTGCCGTTGCATAAGAGGAAAAACAGCGTTTCATTGTGTCTTCACATGCCGCGGCGGAGTCCAGTTTAAGCGCCGCCACCATGGCTGTCTGGAGCTGCGTCAGGCCAAATCAGACAGGCAGTAGAAGCAGTCGTGGTGACCGACCAACTTTTCAAACCGGTCGAGATGCAGAACGTGGCTTCACCACTCGTTTTGGTTCAGGTCGAGGAAGGGGAAGGCCTCATTGTACCTATTGTGGTGATCCAGGACATTGGGTCCAAACCTGCTTTCACTTGATTGGTTTTCCTCCAGGTCATCCTAAGGCAAAGCAAGGATCCGAAAATTTCCCTAAGAAGAACACTGCTGCTCCAGTCATGCACTCTCCTTCTACAAACCAAGTTACTGCGATGGACATTGTAGAAGAGGAGAATGGATCAACAATTACTTCATCTGAGGCCCAATTCAAAAAGTTTTTAGCTACACTCCAACAAGCCCAAAAGCCCAATCCAAATACTGGCTCTAGTTCCAAAGCAAATGCAGTAACGTAGCCAGGTTTGTCTAGAGTCACTTTGCGCAATTGGATAATTGATAGCGGGGCGACAGATCATACTACTTCGTCCTCTAAATTGTTGAATAAAAATAAAAATTGTGCATTACCACCTGTTTTGCTACCTAGTGGAGAAAAAGTGCATATTGAAGCTACAGAGTCTTTGCCTCTGAGTACCATATATTATTTACATGATGTGCTATTTGTGCCAAAGTTCAAAGTTGATTTAATGTCGGTTAGCCGTTTGACAAGAGGTCTGAATTGTTCAGTGACATTCTATCCTTATTGGTGCGTTTTGAAGGATCTGGCTACGAAGAGGACGATTGGTTTGGGTAAAGAACGTGATGGGCTATACTATTTGGTGGCACTAGCGACGGAGAAAACCAGTAGTCCTTCCATTACTAGTCCTTCCAGATCATCTTACAACCTTGCCATTTCCCCTACCAATCTTTGGCATAATCGCTTGGGTCATGTTTCCTCTCCATGTTTAAGTCACATAGCAAAGAATTTCTTACATTTTTCCATTCAGCCAAATAATGTTTGTCATGTATGTCCTTTGGCTAAGCAGAGTCGATTACCATTCAGTCCTAGTTCTATTTCTTCTACAAGACCTTTTGAAATAATTCATTGTGATATTTGGGTTCGTTATCGACACCCTTCTCTTTCTGGTGCTTTTTATTTCCTTACTATTGTGAATGACTTCACCAGATTTACTTGGGTTTTCTTAATGCAGCACAAAGATGAAACACAACCACTTTTGAAACGTTTTTTTGTTCACATTCTCACTCAATTTGACTCTCGCATTAAAACTTTTCGAAGTGACAATGGTAGTGAATTTATTTCACTTCGCTCCTTTTTTTCAAGATAATGGTGTTGTCTTCTAACATTATTGTGTTTACACACCTCAACAAAATGGGGTTGTGGAGTGCAAGCATCGCCATATTCTACAGATGGCTCGTGCTTTAAAATTTCATGCTCACCTTCCTCCACAATTCTGGGGGGAGTGTGTCCTCACAGCCGTCCACATAATCACTCGGTTGCCCTCTCCCATCCTTTCTTACAAAACTCCTTTTGAGCTTCTTTACTCAAAACCGCCTTCTTTTTCTCATCTTCGGGTTTTTGGATGCTTAGCTTATGCAACGAATGTGCACACTACTCATAAATTTGACACCCGAAAAATTCCTTCCATTTTCATTGGTTACCCGGTCAGTCAAAAAGCCTTCAAATTGTTTAACTTATCAACTAAGAAAATTTTTACCAGTCGCGATGTTAGATTTCATGAAGATGTGTTTCCTTATGCCTCCACTCAGCCCACTCTTCCTTCTGCCCCTTGGCCCATGACCCAGGCCCAATCCCACTTCTCACTAATTCCTTTTTTTATTCCACTTTTGACTCCCATGTACCTCCCATAACAGTTTCTTCTTCTCAGCCAACCCCAGACACCCAACCTTCACCGCCACCACTACCTCCGATCCGCCTCCACCTCCTCCTGTCCGGCCCACTGTCACCCTTCGACAATATTCCCGTCGACCCAAACCGCCTGCCCCACTCGTCCCTCCTCTGTCGTCCTTTTCCACTCCTTTCCCTACCCCTCTGTCGTCCCCGGTGCCGGGAACATTATGTCTCTTATCATTGCTACACTCCTGCCTACTCCTCTTTTGTTGCTCAGATTAGTGCAGTCAGTGAACCGACCTCCTATTCTGAGGCGGTTTCTGTTCCAGAATGGCAGGATGCCTGAGATCCGAGTTGAAGGCCTTACAGGACAACGGTACATGGACCCTCACCACGCAGCCCCCTGGGAAGACCCCATTGGTTGTCGATGGGTTTACAAAGTCAAGCACCACTCTGATGGTTCCATTGAACGTTACAAGGCAAGGTTGGTGGCCAAGGGCTTCACGCAGTTGGCAGGTATTGACTATCAGGACACCTTTTCTCCTACTGCTAAAATTGTTACAATCTGTTGTCTACTTGCATTGGCTGCGTCTCGTGGCTGGTCCCTTTCTCAACTCGATGTCAACAATGCTTTTCTCCATGGCAATCTGGATGAAGAAATTTATATGTCTCCACCGCCAGGGCTCCAGAGACAGCGGGATGAGCATTTGGTTTGTCGGTTGCATAAATCCTTGTACGGTCTGAAACAGGCTTCAAGGCAGTGGTTTTCTAGATTTTCAGAAGTCATTCGGTCTGCTGGTTTTTTACAATCTAGAGCGGACTACTCTCTTTTTACCAGGAGGCAAGGCAAGTCTTTTACAGTCTTATTGATATATGTTGATGACATATTAATTACTAGCAATGATCCTGTGAGTATAGCTGATGTGAAGAAATTTTTGCATAAAACATTCCGTTTGAAAGATCTTGGCAACTTAAAGTATTTTCTTGGCATTGAGGTTTCTGCATCTAAGAGGAATTTTTATTTGTCAGCGCAAGTATGCGTTAGAAATTATAAAAGATGTAGGATTATTGCACGCTGCCCCTGTTGATACACCCATGGAACGTGGTTTAAAGTTGTCAGATAAGACTGAGTTACTCAAAGATCCAGAGAAGTATAGGCGTTTGGTTGGAAGATTGATTTATCTCACAGTGTCAAGGTCAGATATTACATATCTTGTTCATATATTAAGCAGGTTTATGCATCAACCTCGAAAAGCTCATTGGGAGACAGCTTTGCGAGTGGTACACTACCTCAAGTCAGCTCCTGGTCAAGGCTTGTTCTTTTCCTCAAATAGTGATCTTCGGTTACGAGCTTTTTGTGACTCAGATTGGGTCGGATGTCCACTTACAAGAAGGTCTACTACATGGTATTCTGTGTTCTTAGGGCCTTCTTTAATTTCATGGAGATGTCAGAAAACAATCTCTCTTTCTTCAGCTGAAGCAGAGTATCGTGCTATGACAGGAGCTTGTTGTGAGTTGACTTGGCTATGTTATTTGCTTCAAGACTTGGGGATTTTACACCATGAAACGGCATTGCTTTATTGTGACAACAAGGCTGCTTTACATATAGCAGCAAATCCAGTGTTTCATGAACGTACAAGACATATAGAAATGGATTGTCACTATATCGGGGATAAGATCCAAGATGGTTCAGTGGAGACACGGTTTGTGAGTTCTGGAAATCAACTTGCTAATGTTCTGACTAAAGCTCTTGGCAAGGAAGACTTCGTGCTTATGATTCGCAAGTTGGGCGTGCAGGATATCCACTCTCCAACTTGAGGGGGAGTGTTAGAAAGTAGAGCAAAATCAGCTTTGTGTAGCTGTCAATATTCAACACATTCATTCTGTATCATCACATTATTAGGCATTAATAGGCCTAGAATAGTTTTCCTTTTTGCATCCTAGAATCAAGATGTATTCTTGTATATATGATATACAGATCAATAGAGCAATCATCACTTCCAGCAAATCTGTCTCTACTGTTTTTCAGTAGGGAACATAAGTTTCTATCAAAGTATATACAGTTTGGTATCATTTGCATGTGAAAACTAAGTGGGGCTTAAGTTCCCCATGTGACCTCTCACAAGCTAGTGTTCCTTACTGGAGCCCAACTCAGTTCTTCTTCACCAGTCATTTCATCTACCAGATGATTTTCCACATACCATATCACCTATATATACACACATGATCAACTTCATGAGCAACTCAACTCCTCTCATTGCAAGCATCAAATAAAGCTTCTGTTTCCCAAGTCCTTTCAATTCTTTCTTCCTCTTTTGATCACTTCAGTAATATAGAAATCATGGGCTTTTCCGAATACCTCAAGTTGCCAACACAAAGACAACAGATATCCCAAAAGGCCACTTTGTGGTATATGTTGGAGAGAGCCAGAAGAAAATATTTGTGGTTCCAATATCATATTTGAACCAACCTTTGTTTCAAAATTTGCTGAGTCAAGCTGAAGAAGAATTCGGATACCATCATCCAATGGGTGGCATCACAATTCCTTGCAGTCAAGACACCTTCCTTGATGTCACTTCCCGCCTAAGTGTGTGAGTCAAGAACACTAATGAAGTGGAGTTGGATCCAAGAACATCCTCATCATTTTGGAAACTCGCAGCTGAGTCAAGTCCAAGAAGAGGCCAACTGATCATCTACTGAATCAATTCGCCTCTTGCGCTGAAGGGACATTAAATCTGCACTATTTCAAGTCACATCTCATGAAGCAGGAAAATGACATTCCATCAACTCTCCAAGACAACTACTGTGTACTGTCTGAAGTTCTTGATACCAAATTTTGAATCCCTTGTAAAAGAATTTTGTCCTCCCGAAAAATTATGGGAATATACAATTTATTTCAAATTATCCTGATCAATTTTCTAATTAGTTGTCAGTAATTTTCATTATATCATTTTTTTTTCCTTGTATCTCTATGCTAAAAGTCTACAACTATGTACCACATCCCAGCAAATTTTGATACTAATGAATTAATGGCTTATTGTTGAAGAATGTTGGCATTTAGTGTGCCTTATCAAACTAGGATTAGTTCCATGATTGTAATAGGAGAGAAGGTTCTAGAATTCATAGTCCTATTCGGAATAGTTTTCCTTGTATCATTAGAATATGTACTTTGTAATCCCTATATATAGCGCTCCTATTATCAATAGTGGAAAATCCTCTCTTCAATCTCTCTCAAATCCTTTATTCTTAAACACGTTATCAGCACGAGCCCTAACCTTGAAATCAAAAACAAAAAACCACAAGCAAAAATCCCTTGCACCTAGCCCACGCTAGCTGCACCACCACCACGGTTCCACCACCGCCGCACCTCCTCCGCGCCGCCCTCGGCCTTCTTCGCGCCGCACGCACCTCCTCACATTCATACAGTGCGTCACCTAGCCTACCAAGGCACCTCATTGACCTACATCATTGCCAAAGTTCAAGCTTCCAAGTTGAACTTTGGAGACGATGTAGGTCTTTGTTAGAATAATGGTGCGTGAACTTTTTAAAAGGTGGGTGTATTCTGGATATGTTGGGTTCTATTTATTTTAGAATAGGATTTTGTATGTTCTAAAGGATGGTTTTTTACTGTCGACCCTATAGGGGTGTGTCGTTTGGTACTACCTGCTGACCTATTTCGATTCAAAAAAAGAATCTTTAGACATATCCCTTAAATTAATACATAATTAATGACTGCTATTAACACTCAATATTTTTATTGTCACTTAATTAAATTATTAATGTCATTGATTCACCCCCTAAAATATAAAAGTGTAAAATTAGTGTTGCAAGAGTATAATTTGGCAAGATATATTATGTGGAATTGAAAATAAAAATTTGTCTTTGCTTACATGGCATGACAGCTAAGAATTGATGCCACAAATGTTAAGCCTCATTGATGCCCCTACCATTGCTCATAATATAATATATTACCCAGCGATTGATGTTAACCGAGGCTTTCTGAGGAGAAATTTTGAAAAATGACCTTCTTTAGTCCTTCATATTGAGTTTTAACCCTGTTTTTTCAAATTAATGAAAAATGACCATATTGAGGGATGAAAAGTCATAACTATCATTGTCAAATTTCTAATTTCTATCAAACCCCATAGTTTTCAATTGCAACACTATTTTTTTTCCTTTGCAACTAAAAAAAAAAAAAAAAAAAGGTGGTTCTATTCATACCTCCATATTTAGTATACAGACTTCCTCTTAGAATTTTTTTTCATTAAAGTTTCAGTTTTTGCCCTCCTTTCTCTTTCTTAGCACCACCACTACTGCACCCCACCCGATGATCGATTCTGGAGATTAATCAAATTTGTGATATAATCAGGCTGGTCTTCGTGTTCCAATTAAATATGTTAATTCTTCAAAATGGGTTAAAAGGGGTAAGTACCCAATTGGATTTGAGAGAAGCAACAACTTAATTTGGATTGTGTTCTTTATATAGTTCATGTTCTGTCAAGCTAGCGATCGACTCATTTGCCTATTGTTGAATTTGATTTGGTGAAGGAATTCTCTTCCTCTTGCAATTGCAGGGGACATTCACAACAAAATTAATTATTATAAGTCACAAAAAAGAAGAAAATAAAATAGTGGATAATCTAAAAATTGAGAGATTTGTGCATGGATGGAAGAGAGAAAGGTTACTCCAATCCAGTGCAAGTGTGCAAACATGATCGCTGCTGAAAAAAAAATTGAACGTCGAGATTTTTTTTTCTTTTCAATTTTCTAAAGGGCAATATATATGAGAATTAAATTTTTACAAAAATTAGAAGAAGAGAATTCCAGAGGCATGTTCCTGTCAAGACTATATTTTCATTCTTCCTAGTGACAAAAGCCACTTCCTAATTCGCCTTATTTAGCATCATTTTTTGCTTCTTGTTTACAACCAATGCAAAAGATCTCTGGTCATCTTCATCTTCCTCTTTCATTCGGTTTGTATTCTTGATCGAATCAATTCTAGGTCCGGAATATATCCTTTCATAACCATATCATGGGTGATGAGTTAACTTCTCCAATTGAATTTGAATAAGATAACCATTTCCTAAACCTATGATTCTTTACTGATCCTTCATTGTTATCAAAGCTCAATTGCAAAGGAATTTGTATTGATGAGAAAGTAGGAAAGAAGAAAAAAATGGAAAATTACATATAAGTAACAGACCAAAGATTGAAGCTCTGATTGGTTTCGATCAGTGAAGATCAACTGAATCGACGGCCGGGAACATCAAATTTCTGAAATCCGATGAGGAATTGGTCAATTGCTGTTGATTTTGGGCTATCACTGATGTTTAGTTTGTGGTTGAAACTTGTTGTTAAGGATGAATTGAGAGGTTTTATGAGATGGGATATGGGATTTATGAGAATGAGAGTTTAATTGTTAGTTTGGCTATTTTCTGGGATTCAAAGAGTTCTGTTTTTAATAAGAAAAAGAAAAGTTGAATGAACTGTAGTTTTTATTTGGTTACAAAACGAACTGTAGTTTAGATTTGTAGATGAAGGAATATGATTTCTGAAAGCAGTTTAGTTTGCCGCATCAATTTAGTTTTGGATGATAGTTTGTCCTAAATAGTTTAGCTGCCTGTGTATTTTTTTTTTTTTTTTTTTTGAATTTCGGCTAAGCACCTAATCTACTAAATATGGGTTGAGCTCGAGTCTGTGGTGTGATCTTATGTTCAAGTTTTAGGAGTAATTATTGGAGTCAGCTGTGGCTGATCAAAGGTCTTGTTATGTGCTTACTGAGTCTTGTAATTTGAGACTTTGACACACTGACTTTGGCACATACAGTAGCAGCGTAAATTGTAGTCTTCTGCATCTCGTTTGTGCAGAGAAGGTGGAAATGATATTTGGGTTTGTTTGGTTTGTAGATAAGTCGGTTTTTTTCCTGATGCTTACTTGAGTTTGCTTTTGCTTGTGGTGGGGGTTATACTTAAATGTGGTGTCACTTGTTGGGACTTCAGATAATAGCTATTAGTTTGGATAGTAGTTGTGTTTTTGCTTGTGATGGTGGTATTATAGTTGCTTTTCAGATTTTTTTTTTTCATTGTGTTTGGACTTGTTGTTCTCAGACAATGACACAAGGGGCCAAAATTCAATTAGATTCCAATGACATGTTCCATGTGAACTTGGACAATTGGACCATTATTTTTTCCACTCATGGCTGCTCTTCTGTTGGCAACCCTCTTTAAACTTGTCATCATTCCTGTAGATTTGACAGCATTTTAGATAGATTAGCTGGATTTCAATTAGTTAGGCTTGAACTACGACTCAAATGCGTATGATCATCTCATTGAAGATTATGGCTATGGCAAATTGGTTTCCTGCAACTTATATTAATTTTAATTCTTTTCAGCTACAACTTTGACTGGCTTCCACTTCTCTCACTACTACAATTATTGGCAATGGCCACATACACATTCGTGACATATTTGGGCCAAAGGACACACATGTGCGTGTCAATGGGTAATTGCCACGCTGCAGCCACTTTTTTTTGGGTCAGTGCCCTGTAGAGGGGTTGCTTTCCCCTTAATTGTCTCAGTTTTGCTGTGCGTGGCTTCTTTGCAATTCTGACATGGGGACCAACGGGTAGGAATCAGAATTTCAATTGCTTTTTTTTTTTTTGGGTCAACAATTGCTTCTATTCATGGTCCAGTATCGAGTCTTATTGCTTCTTTGCAGTTCCGAAATTGAAATTGATCAGATTCTTGATATTATTCATTTTATTTCAACTTTCTGGGGATCGATTGCTGAAATCAAGTTGGTGAGTACATGGGGAAGCAAATAAAGCAGCTTCACTCTGCAATTGACTTGGCCGAAATCTGAAAACAGAGGCAATCCATGTTAGTGTTGAAGAAACAAACAAGGAACAGAACTCACCGATACCAGGATCTCAATGATGATCTTCTTAGGTTCAATCACTGCCATGGTTTCAGCCTCCTACTCAGTGCTGAAATTGGGGATCTTGGATTAGAGATGATAGGCATAGACCCATACAAAATTCAATCAATAAGCCATAACCAGAAAACCATAGACAACAAAAATCATCCAATTTTTCTCCCGCATATATATCGAATAGAGCCATCAAAGAAAATAAAATAACAAACACTAAAATGGTACCTGATTGTGTTGTCACTGGAGCTTCTCCATGGTCTCGGGTTGAAGCACGAGGAACGAGTTTTAATGGTCGATGGCTTCTTTCATCCGAGGTGATTCGCAACCTCGCTCTCTACAAACACAGTATGAAATCTCTTCAATCCCTTGCTGCAAAGAAACACCACAATCGCATAAGAAATCACAATCCCTAATTCAAAAATAGAGGGTAGGTTAAATTGATAGACCAGAGTTGAATCTGATAGGGGGATCCGGGATCTATTCCTTACAATTCAGACTATCCAGGTTAATTGATCATGGTGAATATGGAGTACGACGGCAACTCCGACCATGAGAGCGGAGATGAGGACGGATCCGACGGAGGTGAGGAAGACGACGAAGACACTGAGGCCGACGAGGCCCATTAGGGTTTGGGTGTCGGAGAAAGTCCGGCCGAAGATAACGAGGGGCTGATCGGAGGGGCGGAAGAGGTAGAGGAAGAGCCAGGCGGCGAGGAGGCCGAGGGAGAAGGGGTGGGTGAAGAGGGAGACGGCTACGATGAGGGCGACGACGGCGAGGTAGTTGACGCGGAAGTAAGAGTAGTTCTTGCGGACGCGGAAGGTGGCGTCAGAGAAGGACCCGGGCTTGGCGAAGGCGGAGCGGTCGGCAAGCTCGGCCCAGGGGCGGCGCTGCGAGAGGCCGTTGCGGACGGTGTCGGTGATGTGGTTGATGAAGGCGCGGAAGGCCAGGGTGGCGATCCGAGGCTGGGAGGCCTGAGACTCGATGGATCGGGCGGCGGCGACAGAGGTGGTGGAGATCGGGAGGACAAGTGGGATGGTGGTTGACATTGTCGGTGGATCGGGATCTGAAATTGTATCAAGTATTTTTGTGAAGATCTGGGGAGAGCTTTTTGGGTTTATAAGGGAATTTGTGATTGAAGAATCGGAGGAAGGTTGATGGAAATAGACGCAGTAAGACGAGAGAGAGAGAGAGAGAGATGGTTTATTTTTCCAGAAGAAGAGAAAGAGATAAGAGTTTGAGAGGCTGAAAATATGGGTGTTGATCAATTAAAGGTGTGGAGTGTGGTCATCCCTGTTCGTGACGTGATCGAAGAGAAAAAAGAAAGATAAAAATTCTATAAGATTAGGGCGTACAGAAAAGAAAACCCAAATAAATATTAAATAATTGGTTTAAATAAAAAAATATATATTAAATAATTAGGCACCCATGTTTTGTGTTTGTAGGTTGAGGATATAGACACCAACATTGAATATAGCGGTGGGTATGAGGTCTATATCCACAATTTTTTAATTATGTAGCAATACGTGTGTGGCCTTTGCCCACATGTGTTGTGGTGTCTGTTACTGCATTGGTTGGTTCCATATCGAATGCATCTAGGTAGTCAGCATTGAAACATGTTCCTATCTGGGATTGTTTGCTGAATATGCCTTCTAAATTTTAGATGCATGGACGGTGCAGAATAGGCTTTGGGTATTTAGCTATTTCTATATGTGCCTTGAAACTCTAAATTTTGCTACTGTTGTTGTTGCTGCTGCTCCTGCTACTGCTGCTGCTGCTGCTACTACTCTTGCTACTGCTACTGCTACTGCTACTGCTGCTACTACTCTTGCTACTGCTACCCAGGATTCAACCGGAGGCTTCAATTCCATTCATGGATTGACATATCTAATTGCTTCTGCTACTGATATTGCTAGCTACTGCTACTGCTCCTGCTACCCGGGATTCAACCGGAGGTTTCAATTTCATTCATGGATTGACAGATCTAATTGCTCCTGCTACTGCTACTGCAAATGAAGCTGCTACTGAACCGAGGACACGTTTAGCAATAAAGAAGAAAAAGAAATTTGACGTAGAGCTCTGATATTCTCTCTTTTAGCAACGTGTAAAAGGAAGATATTTTTTTCTTTTTCTTTTGAGAAGTAACATAAAGGGATTATTCTCAAAAAAAAAAAAAAAAGTAACATAAAGGGATTATGTAATACCCCGAAAATTAATTTCTTGGAATTTCTGAGAATTAATAAAGTGTTCGTTAGTACGATTTCGTGGTTCGAGGGTGGAGTGGAATTATTTTCGGACGAATAATTATTCGAAATGCATGTTTTAGGGGGTTACGAAGTTTGACTTTTTATACGTTTGGATTCTGTGAAAACTTATTTCACGAAAGTTGTAGAGTGCGTCGATACGAGTTCGTGCATATGCGGAACGCGAAAATCGGAGTTCGTATGAAGGAGTTATGGCATTCGGAAAAAGTTTCCATTTTGGGATATATGGGAAAAATCAGAAAAAAAATCAGAAAAATCGAAAGTTTCCAAAAAGGGAAACTTTTCTCTCTCTTCGGTCCCGACCCCGGTTTCACGCCCTTCCCTTCGCCGGCGTAGTTCTCCCTCCTCCGGCCACCATAGGACGTAATTCAAATGGATTTTGCTCGCCTCAATCCCCTCTAGAGGTCTGTGGAAGAATTGAAGCGAAACGAGTTGTGGAGGGCACTGCAAACCAGAGAAGTAGGGCGATCGCGCTGCAAATCGCCTTGATCAGAGTCGACGATTCCGGACACCATAGCCTGTGTTTCTTGAGGGCTTTTGGAGCCCAGAGGATGTAGATGCTTTCTCCCAAGGTGGCTTGCAACGATTCAAAGTGTGGAGGTCGAATTTTGAAGATTGGGATTCTAGGGTTCATCGAGTTTCAGAGATTGCGAGGTAAATTCTGGCCATATGGCTTGATTTTGACTTTGATGTAGTTGAGAAAGTTCTAATTCGAGTTGAGATGAAGATCTTTTTTTGAGGAAGTTTGGCCAAATTCTGACTTTTAGCTGCCGCCGGCGCTGCCACTGTGGTGGTGTTTTCCGGCGGCTTCCAACCACCTCAGGGACAATTTATGTTCCTCATTGTGAACTACTAGTCGATACAAGCATTTCGATATATAGTTTGAAATTTTTGGAAATCGTATGAGCAAGTTATGAATTTTAGCGTTTAAGGGTTTTCGGTTCGACCGGTTTTCGATCCGTGAGAATTCTGCCGTCCAATTGACTTGTAGTTTTGATATATTGATCGTAGGACTGTTCCGGAGACTTGGGTGGTCTCCGATGGGGTTTTGTCTCAATTGACATATCTTTCAGTTTATAGTTCACGTGTTGCGAACTTTAAAATGGTTGTGTGTTTTGTGTTGTATTGAGTGTCACCTTGATGTGATTAGGTGATTGACGGAATCGTGTGAGCGGAGTTTGGATGATTTTGTGCTTGTCTTAGTTTGTGTGAAGACGCAGCAGGATTTGGAGGTGAGTAAATCTCACGGTGTTTCGGTTGATAAATTAGTTATGTTTAATTTATTAGATTTAATTGTTAGCATGCAAAATCGTATTTATCAAAATAAATTATTTGTTTTAAAATATATGAACTTGATCGACAACGGTTCATGGGTAAGTTAAAACATGGTTTTGATATAAATAATTTTCAAGTAGTTAATTTGTAAAACTATAGTTGGTATTAGTGGCATCCCTGAGCGGATGACTACATATATATATATATATTTACGTGAAATATATATATCTTGATGGAGTTGGGCATGTTGTTCACTTTTGTTGTGCGTTGTGAGATTGAAGAAACTAAATGGAATTTGAAAGGAAAGAGGGTTTTGTCGGTTTGAGCTTTGATTGAAATGTGTACGATTTTGATGATGGATTTGAGATGAGAACATATTATTTTGGAAATTGGTTTTGCTATTGTTTTGGAGGTTGTTAGATTGAGGAAACAATACTTTGTGTTAACCTGTGTGGTGATCTGTGTGATGATTTTGTGTAAATGATGTGGATTGTTGTTGAGTGATTGATGTTGAGGGAGTTGATATGGTGATTGGTGTGATGAGAAGATGATTGTGTATTGTGTATTGCTTTCTAGTTTATTTCTATTATTGAATTGCTTGATTTCCTTCGTAATCTCCTGAACTAAATTATATGCAGGGATTATTGTTTTCTGAACTTAGATTGGTTTTAATGTGATCTCCTGAACTAAATTATATGCAGGGATTACCGTTTTTTGAATTCACTACACCAATTTTTCAATCAGACGACAGTTTTTCACTGTCGTCTTATTATATACTTTGCTGTTGTCTATCTCAATGCCGTCTGATACATGGATCAGACAATACCAAAAAACTGTCGTCTGATAAAGTTTACTACAACAATGACTACTATGCTGTCTGTTGTCTGAACACCAAGAAAAACAACAGCGGCTTATATACTTACTGTTGTCTGAATGTTGTGCCAGACAACAGGGGCTTATATGCTTGCTGTTGTCTGAAGGCTGTGCCAGACAACAGGGGCTTATATGCTTGCTGTTGTCTGAAGGGTATGCCAAACAACAGAGGCTTATATGCTTGCCGTTGTCTGAAGGCTTTGTCAGACAATATGTACTTGCAAATCTCATTGTCCATCCATTACTGATACTATAGATTTCTCCAAAAAACTGTTGTTTGTTGTTTTGCTGGACAATGACTTTCTCATTCTTTTAGTCCTTATAGTATTATAGTTAGATGGCTCATACAACAGTTTTTGTTAGGCATTTTGTGATGATCAATTATTGGACAATAGTTTTTAGCTGGATTGAACGGTCTGATAGACATTCAAAATGGCATCACATCCAAAACACATTCATTTATGTTAAAATCCAATACATTCATCCATATATCCAACAAAGTCATTACATCAACAGAACTAGTTTTCTAACAAAATTTAGTAAAATGTTGAAACCAACCAAGTCTTGAAGAACACACTTTGTGATGACAATGAAGATGCCAGCAGAAGTTGCATCATCAACAGCCTTTACTTTCGATGTCACTCCCCTATGCCTTGATGCCTCTCCTTTATGTATGTATGAATGATGGGAAGTTAGATAAGCATTTGTTTCACCCAATGCCACGTGGTTGACTAAAAGTTCATTTTAAAACAAGCTAACAGAAAACTAATACAAATCTCTTAACAAGGCATGAAATGATCCAACAGGTATATGAACATCAGAATTCTAGTTTGATCTCACAATTTATTATAGCGTCAGTTTCAGAATCATCAACTCCCATGCCTGAAATGGAATTAAAGGTTTCAAAGGGGAGAGAGAGGGAGGGAGAGAGATCACAATACAGAGCAAACAGTTACAAAAAATGGGAAACATAAAGCCCTCATGTTGAAAACTATACAAATGCAGAATATGATGAGTGATATCTAAGCTGGCTCTCTCTTCTGTGAGAGCTGGGATGGCTGGGACCTGCTTGGCCAATTATTAAGTAAGAAAAAGTGAAAACTACTTTACTTTACCCACTCACCATTCACCAATTAAACTCAATATCAGTAAAAACAATTTTAAACCTAGGAAACAATTTCTTTTTTTAAGTTTTGTATAACTGTAGCCATCTGTACAGTTAGATCTGTCAATAGATCATAGTTTGCTCCGAATCTGTACTTATTTGTATGATATGAATTTATTGGTTCAATCAAATTTTCAGATTTATGATATGAATCCCATAATCAGTTAACTTAAATTGACTTCCATTTCAGCCAGCATGCTTGATGACAGTTCTGAGAAAAGATTAGCAATTTAAAATGAAAAACAAAAGAAACAAATTTAAAATAAATTGAAGTAAAATTTCTGAGGAACTCCTCAAATGGCTCCGAGTGGCATAAGGTTCTATATCTACTATGTAATTATGCAATACATAAAGCACCAAATAGTCAGATGCCATGAGCAATACCCTGATATGACATATATGGTACACAAAATACTTAAAAAGGAGGTCATACCTGTGCCAAATTTGAAGAAAGAACTCGTTCAAGAACATCAATTTCCTTTTGAAGCCATTTGTCACGAGCAGCTTTGCTTGGAAACTGGGTCGCACGACCTTGTTTTTGATAAAGTATGCTAAGCTGCTTCTCGTGCTCCATTATTCTATATTCCAGAGAGAACCAATTGTGAGAAAAAATACCAGCACCTAGCACCACTTTTGCAAATCTCAGAATAAATTACATTATTATTTTTTTAAAAAAAAATAACATCAATAGTAGTACAACTTTGTAATGATGATAGTTCTGTAATGATGCTGTGATTTGTTGGCTAAAACTAAACCCAAATCATCCAAGGGACCATGTGTGTTATAAAATCATTAAAATGAGGCCTTATTTTGAACAAACTAAAACCACAAGCATCATTTGTTCACAAAAAAAAAAAAAAAAAAAAACCACAAGCATCAACGAAATCTAACTGCTAGTATTCAGTTCCAGATATGTGCTGAAAGTATATCAACTACAAACATTAATTTTCCAACGTACATTACAAGCATGTGTATATTTCCAAAAATCTCTTCCGAGAAGTTCAACCAGTGCAATTAGTGGTGATATCCCCATTGGGTATGATAGTTGAGAATCCTCCCATGCCACAGCCCTGATTATCGCACATTCAGTAGAATGATAAATAAGAATCTGCAAAGGAACATTACCTCACTGAGAATTCCACAAGAACTGGGAAACTGGGGATGCACGGTTTGGTTGGCTGGCTATCAACCAACGAGTCTGACGAGACCAAAAAGAACCAACGAGTCTCATTGCCTCACTCACTCACCCCTCTACTTACTATCCACTGCGATTCATTCAAGCCTGCCTTCTCTTTTGTAATTGTATTGCACCAAATAGAGTGACGTTGGAATGGACTTGATAGAGCATGTGTAGATAACACATAACTGTTACAAAGCCATAGTTCAATCATATAAAACAGGTGCACAGAGTACTAAAAACTGATTAAATAAAGTGTTCGAGTAAAACAGAAATGAGGAGAGGCAGCCATGTAAGATTTAAGTTTCCCATGTAATGAACACTAATTCATTACAAGGGCAACTTAATTATTTTCCTATAATTGCACCAAATTTAGCAACTATAGGGATAGCGCAGAAGGTAGACAACTGGATTAGTGTGCAAATTAACATGGTATTTGTCTAATACAGGGAGACTAGATGAACAAATTAATTTTGTAGCCTGCACATGAATGGTATGGAGATGACATGACATATTATAAACAAAATATATAAGATTATATATTTTCAAAGGGATGAAGCAAAAGAATAACAAGCTGATATAACTTTCTGATAATAAATATCTATAGACATACCCCTTTGTCATCTCCTTTTCCCTCATGACTTGATTCTCATACAGAGGTCTCATCTCCTCAAGCTCATTCATTGAATCCTGAATTTCTTTCTGCAGACTTTGTAGTTGTTTCACAGCATCCTCCTGGAAACATGAAAAGAACAACATCAGTTGGGACCAAAATAGGTGCTGCTTCAATTTCTGGTGCCCGCCTGACAAACTCATCAATTCATCATCCTTTGGTTGGTGGATTGTAACAAGATCAGGTAGAGGAGTCATGGGTCCTTGCTTGCCATTGGGATCCCAGTCAAGCATGATCTTGACCTTAATGAACACCCTGCCTAAGGAGAACATGTCTCACAGCTGCGTCAATGTACTCATTGACTGGCTGACCAGAAGAAATCATGTAATTATATAAACAAAAACAGTATTCAACATTCAATCAATCAATCGATTTAATTCTTATTCACAGAGGCCAAAACAAATGCAATTCAATTATTAATTAATCAATTGATTCAATTCCCATCCAAAATAGATACAGAGGCCAAATATTGATATTTCAAAACAGATACAGTAAGCAAAGTCGTCCAAAACAGCTGAAACCCAGCAACTTAATCAAACCCAGAAACACCACAGCCCAAAATCAAAAACTTAAGAATGAGAAACTTAATCGAACCTAGCAACTTAACAAGAGATTCCAGAAATTCGAACCCAGAAATTGAGCTTGAAGAATCACCGAACTTGAACCCAGAAATCGAACACAAATTTCTCCAAGCTTGAGTCACCGAGCTTCACAGAATCACAACTTGAGGAAGAGTCGAAGAGAGCAAACCAAGAGTGAAGAGTTCGAGCCTTCGACTGAAAAGTGTAAACCCAGAAATTGTGAGATTGTGAGAATCATGATTCATGAGAGAGGCATCAAATCAACCAAAAGTCTAAAACCCAGAAATTCGACTTACCAGCGAGGTAGCAAATCAACAATGTCACCGGTGACTGAGAATAGAGGGCCCGTGCAGCCGTGCCTAAGAGAGAGAGAGAGAGAGAGAGAACCTTTATCGTGAAGGGGGTCGGAGGCGTCTAGGGACAGAAGCTAGGTTGGGGGTTTGGGGAGAGACGACGGCGACGACGTTGCTGAGAGGATGAGAGGGTCTCGGTGGGAAGAGATGCACAGCGAGAGAGAGAGAGAGAGAGGTCAACTGAAAAATAGAGGCAGGCCGAGCAAAATTGCAGTGCGAATATGTGTGGAAAGAAAAAGTGGGAAGTTTAGCTTTCGACCAAAAAATTAGGCGGGCGGGCTGAGCAAACTATTGAACCCTAAAACTCAGACAACATCAATTTCAGTACATTGTCTGAAACAAAGTCACACAATAGACAACTAAAAAACTGTTGTGTGAATCAAAACAATCAGACGACATATTTTTCAACCATTATATTAAGAGTAATTGCACAACAGAGAAGTAATAACTGTTGTGTGATTAAAAACAATCAAACAACATCTTTTATCCACCATTGTGTTAATCAACCTTGGACAACATCACATAATAACTGTTGTCTGAATTAATTCATTCAGACAACATCAAAAAAATCAACCATTGTCTGAAATGCTATTGCACAAGAGCAAAAAAAAAACTGTTGTTGGATTCGAAAACTTAGACGACAGAATATTTCTTGCTGTCGTCTGATTAAT
Source organism: Rosa rugosa (assembly GCF_958449725.1). Taxonomy (NCBI): domain Eukaryota; kingdom Viridiplantae; phylum Streptophyta; class Magnoliopsida; order Rosales; family Rosaceae; genus Rosa; species Rosa rugosa. Next base: position 35,550,824 of record NC_084823.1, read on the forward strand.
TCAGACGACAGTTAAAATGTTTGCTGTCGTCTGATATGTGTTGTCTGATTCCGAAATTGGTGTAGTGATTTTTTGTTTTAATGTAAATTCCTGAACTAAACTCTATGCAAGGATTTATATGATTTCTATTGTTTGCTTTTAATGTGATCTCCTGAACTAAGTTTCTATGCAAGGATTACTGATTTTACTTAATTCAATTGTAAGTGCGGTTGTAGTTTGAGATTTCTAGTGAGTTGTGAAATGAGTCGTGAGGTCATTATTTTGACAAATGCTTTATGTTGAGGGGAAGTGAGTGTGATTTTCGTAGATTTGTCGTTGAGATGGAAAATGATTTGAAACGTCACTAAGGTGACAACGACATTTGTTGAGACAAATGAATGTTGATTTTGTAATTCGTTGTGTTTTAAAATGTTTAAAACATAATTGAGTTTAATTGTTTAGTTGAAGTATTGTGAAATTGGATGCATGAGTCGAAAGTCAGAACATGTTGATCTTGATATGAGTTAACTTACGTGAGCATGATATTGTAGGATGTGAACTTGATGTTATTTGTTGTGATGATTGCATATCAATTTTGTTAGGTTGAGATGGGTTAAGCATGTGTTATATTGTTTGTTTGGAGTTTACTCATACGCGCTTTCATGAGCTTACCGGGTTTGTTGTTTGCAACCCGGTGCACTATTCGATGGTGTAGGGGTTTATCCTGCAGGTTAGGGTGAACCTGATCGAAGCTGAGAGGTATCTTGCTGTTGCAGTTTTAGGTTTAGAAACTTGTTAGTCTTCCGCTGTGTAATGTGTGTGGTGAGTTTGTTTACTTATTGAATTGTAAATTCAGTTTAATTTGTAAACTCTCGGTAGTGTAATATGTGACTCTAAAGAACGAGTTGGTATTGACACTGTGAGCTCGGTTTGTTTAGTTGCTTAATTTAAATGAAAAATTTTCTATGTGTTTTCTTGTGCTTGTTAAGTTTTTGCGTTTCGGATTTAAATTTTTTTTTTTTTTTTAATGAAGCGGGGAGAGGACTAACTCCTCATCCTTCCCCGAGATATTATTGAAAATAATAGAAAGTACATATGGGACAGAGGACCAAGCCAAAGCTGGACCTAGAACAGAACAAGAGCCCTAAACAAATCTGGATTTGAATTTATTTATTCAAAATTCAGGGCGTAACAGATTAGCACTCAAAAGTAGTAGTTAAGGGTAAAAAAGTAAATTAATTAATGATATGTGACAAGTGGAGAGCAGATTGTCCTTATTTGTAAGATTTAGGTCTTATATGTTTAATTCAATATTTAAATGAGTAGTTAAGGGTAAAAAAGTAAATTAACTCATGACATGTGGCAAGTGGATAGCAGATTGTCCTTATTTGTAAAATTTAATTCTTATATGTTTAATTCAATCTTGAAATGATGTATTTGTTAAGTCATCTTTTGTCAATAACTTATATGTAATGGAAAATTCTATTCATACCTCCAAAATTAGTATTTAGACCTCCCATTATTTTTGAAAAATTTTAAATCCAATTTTGCCCCTTCAAAAAAAAGACAAATAAAGAAAAAAAAATTCAATTTTGTTTGCATCGATCAGGCCACAAATAAAGAAGAGGTTTTTACCAATAAGGTAAAGAATACAAGTCAAAGTACCATTCGCAAAGATAATTGTCATTTGCACCATGCGGACCACTAACATAGATGAAGCGCCAAAATAAACATTAAAATTGAACATAATTACATGATTGCCACTGCTTCTTGAAATGGTCTTAAACTACTGGGAATTGTACATAATCTAGAATGAACGCCGCATGGGGTAATTCGATGTACCGCGTGGATTTCATTAAAATAGGGCCTGCGCATGGAAAAAATTGGGCTGATTTTGTAGTTGGTACTTTGACCTGTATTCTTTACCTTATTGGTAACATTTAACTAAACCATTTCAATCAAAACCAAGACCAAGTATTATATAATACAATAATTATATAAACACCTCGTGCTAATACCGGGTCTTCCTCCAAATCCTATAATAGGCCAGGCTTAAATGTATTAGTATTGCAATTACATCATCCCACTTACTAGAAGGATGCTTGTTATACAAGTGATTTCATTGCTAGTGGTGGCCACAGCAGTAGCTGCTGATCAAGCCCAGCCTGGCTGTCTTGACCACTGTGGTAATGTCCCAATCCCATATCCTTTCGGCATAGGGGAGGGTTGTTTCCTGCGAGAAGGGTTCAACCTCGCTTGTGACGCCGAATCCCCAAAATTCGCGATTGGTAGAGTCCCTGTTACCAACATATCGCTTGCTGAAGGTGAGCTAGCTGCATTTAATGACTCTCAAAGCCTATGATTGCTATGACGAATATGGTAATATGACAGAACACCGTTCCCCAGAGTTCGTGTTCCCTCCTTCGTTCACCATCTCTAGTACCAGAAATAAGTTTACGGCCGTTGGCTGTGATACTTATGCACTTCTGCAAGGGAACGGCGCTGATGAAGATACGTACCAAACGGGTTGCATGTCCATATGCAACAATCTTGACAGTGCTGTTAACGAGTCATGCTCTGGCATCGGGTGTTGCCAGACTTCCATCCCTATCGGACTCAAGAATCGAACATTCATATTGGCTAGCCCTTCTAAACATAAGAAGGTATGGGGGTTCAACCGCTGCAGCTACGCCTTCATTGTGCAAGAAGACAAGTTCACATTCAACCCTAAAACAAGTTTTCCAGTACTGTACAACACCGAAAGGCTTCCCACGATTTTTAACTGGGAAATTCAGGATGGGCCATGTGCCAAAGCTCAAAAGAGGTCCGACTATGCTTGCAAGGCAAATAGCAAGTGTGTGAACAGAACCATCAACAGCCAGACTGAACCGTCTGGTTACTATTGCCAGTGCTTGCCAGGCTTCGAAGGGAACCCATATCTCCCAAATGGTTGCCAAGGTGCGTGATTTCCATCTCTTTTATATTTATGTCAGTTTTGCAGCTGGAAATCAAAGCTCAAAATCCTCAAGTGAGTTCACCTGATTCGTTATCAGATATTGATGAGTGCAAGGCTTCACAAATTGACCTCTGCCACAATGGAAGGTGCACAAATTTTGAAGGAAATTACTCATGTTTATGTAACAAAGGTTTCAGAAACCAAGATCCGTGGAGGTGCATCAAAGACAACACCGACAATCAATCTGCTAGAAAACTCTTTCTCATTTTAATGGGTATGTGCACGACTGCTCTTTTATATATATATATATATATTTATATTTAAGCGTTGTTCTAAATCACCACTTTGTTCACGACCAAAAACAAAAATCCATATGATATGTGAGCCTATCTTCTGATAGAAACACAGATGTTTGCGTTCGATATCAAATGAGAAAATATATTTTTATTTTTATTCCGGTGTTTGGTTTGTGTTTTTAACGATCTGGTCTCAACCTTCTATTTATGGGCTGAAGATACTGTAAAGCCGCTAGCAATATTTCTTTTTTGTTACATTAGGGGGAGTCGAACCCCTGACTAACCCAGTCCTAATCCAATTCTCAAATCCCTCTAACCTCAAAGACTCTCTAGCAATATATTTGGTTGTTAATTTTAGAACTGAAAAACTTTATCCCACAACATCTTTCCTGTACATAAAAATCTTTAAATTATCTTTTAAAACATCTTTCCTGTACATAAAAATCTTTAAATTATGTTTTAAAGTGACCAAATTTGATCTCATCACACCCCAAGTTTATAGCCTGTATTTTTAATATTTTTTTAATCCAACCATTACCCACTTAATCGGCCACTCCACCTCACTCCATCCATCACATGACGCTATTGATCTCCATAATTTGGTACCAACAAGTCGCACCGACAAATTTTTAACTTCAAAAAACCAAAAATTTCTTATGCAAAGCATTGTGTTATCCAAGCAAATGAAAAACAAATGTTATAATTTTAACAAGTTGCAAAGCCAATGAAAGATACATAACAGCTAGCAAACCATATATATATATCTTATTGACCAAGTTAACCTTCTCATTTTGACTTATTCAGGTACTGGCAGTGGTGTTGGACTCTTGTTGCTTGTTATTGTTGCTTGGTGGTTCCGTGATGTCATGAAGAAGAGGGAAGACAGAATACGCAAGGAAAAATTTTATAAACAGAATGGTGGTTTATTATTAGAACAACAATTATCTTCGGGAGAAGTTAATGTTGAAAAAATTAAGTTGTTCAGTTCAAAGGAATTAGAAAAAGCAACAGATCGTTTTAATGTAGACAGAATTCTTGGAGAGGGAGGCCAAGGTACCGTTTACAAGGGAATGTTGACAGATGGGAGAATTGTTGCGGTAAAGAAATCTAAACTAGCTAATGGAGGTGAAGTTGAACAATTCATTAATGAAATTGTGATTCTTTCACAAATTAACCACAGGAATGTGGTTAAACTATTGGGTTGTTGTTTAGAGACCGAAGTTCCTCTCTTAATCTATGAATTTTTGCCCAATGGAACACTTTCTCAGTATATTCATAATCACCAAGATGAGGAGTTTCCTTTTACATGGGAGACGCGTTTGCGAGTGTCAACCGAAGTTGCAGGAGCTCTTTTCTATTTACACTCGGCAGCTTCTTATCCTATTTACCATCGGGATATCAAGTCTACAAACATCCTCTTAGATGATAAGTATAGAGCAAAAGTTGCAGACTTTGGGACTTCAAGATCAGTTTCTGTTGATCAGACACATCTTACCACACTAGTACACGGAACATTTGGTTATTTAGATCCGGAGTACTTTCAGTCTAGCCAATTTACAGACAAGAGTGATGTGTATAGTTTTGGTGTGGTTCTTGTTGAGCTCTTGACAGGACAAAAACCAGTTTCTGTGACAAGGTCGCAAGAAAGCAGAAGTCTAGCAACTTATTTCCTTATTTCCATGGAGCAGAATTGTCTGTTTGATATTATCGATGCTCAGGTTATGAAGGATGGTGGGAAAGAGGAGATTACAAAAGTAGCTAACATTGCAAGGAGATGTTTAAATTTGAATGGAAAGAATCGTCCTACTATGAAAGAAGTAGCAGCGGAGCTGGAGGAAGTTCGATCAACAATAAAATCTTCTGATCATGTTGGACAAATTAAGTTGGCAGAGGAAGGAGATTTTAGAGCTCATGAAATTACCACCAAGGCTTATTGGGATGTTGTTTCTACATCAACCGGTCCTTTTACAGATGGTGGTACTGGATCTTCATGCGATGTACAACCACTGTTGTTTTCCAATTAATACATATTATGTATTAGTGAATAAATGTTTATTGTAAGGCGCGCATGTAGCTGGTCTTGCATCGTTTTATATATTACAACCATGACCATTTGTTTATTTCAGTTTGACGTTCACCACTTCACCAGTGCCTTGTCAAATATAGAAGCATACTAGGAATGAGAACCCGCGCGATGCCGCGGGGTAGAATTTCTACTCTATGCATGCTGTATGTTTTTAAGTTTTTGATTAGCAAAGATAGCTAAGATGTGTTTAAATGCAAACGGAAAATTGCTGCGGGAAGTATAACTGTACTCAGGTTGTATAACAATTATCAATTTCTTTCTTTAAGTAAACTAATAACTAACAGTAATCAAATGAAGTTCTCAGTTTCAAATAGATCTTTCACAGATCGTACAACATGCATGTTCGGTTAACATTTCGTACAACATGCATGAAGCTCATTTGTATATTGATCTGAAAGGTCATCATTTGTATATTGATCTGAAAGGTCATCACCTTTGCCAGGACTCAAATACCAAACTTGATGCCAACCCATAACATATACTGCTGAGAATTCCAAACCTTAGCAGCAAAAACATAAACTTGATTGCAGAAAGTGAGACAAACATAGTAATAGCAAAAGCCAATATCAAAATGAAGCTAAAGACTCAATATTTACATAAAAATGTGGGGAAAAATGAAAAGGGTTATTGAGACCAATAATCCTAAACCAAATAATCCAATTCTTCTATATCTAATTCTAGTAGATTAAGAAATGAATTTGGTGCTAGTAGGTATAGTAATCTAGTATCTCTGCTTACTTTAGAGTTTGTCTCAAAGCTGAAATAGGGTCATGGTGATGACTACCCCATAATTTAGAGGAAACAAAAATGTCCTCTCTTTTTATAGTCCCATCTTGAAACATATGTCTCTGTTAAAGTGTTTATAAGGGCAGACCTCCTTAGCTTGGTGATACTATAGATGAATGGATCATAAATGACACAGGAAAGCAGATGCTCAGCCCTTTATGTTCCGGACCCATCGTAAAACTATTATAGCAGCACCAGCAGTTTCTGTCCGTGAAGGAACACTACTTAATGAGCCTGTTGTTATATATGTAAAGGAGGTAGGGATAGATGTTTCTACAAAACCATAGATTTTGGAACAATAGCATATGCGAAATCAACGTGAAGGACATGACAAACCATGTATTCCTTGATTTCTCCCCCTCTTGTGTCCCCAACTACTGCCATCTTCACCACTCATTTCATGTATCAAATAACGGATGGAGATTCTTAATTCATTTAATGTAGGGAATCATGTACCATCATAAGGATACAGTTTGGTATCATTTGCATGTGAAATGTCCTTGAGGGATGAAGAACTTGAGTAGGAAGACAAACCCATGTGGTTTCTCACAACCTAGTATCCCTACCTCAGTGCCTCTTCACCAATCATTCATGTACAAGATGAGTTTCCACACACCCTAACAGCTATATATACACAGGCATGGTCAGGTTCATGAGCAACTCAAACCTTCTCCTTGCTAAGCATCACAGCTTTCTCTTTTTCTCAAGTCGTTAAAATTCTTCCTCCTTAACTTGGGAATATATAAATCATGGGTTTGCACTTTCCTGGAATTGCTAAAATTCTTTCAATCCCAAAAGGCTTTTTTGCAGTATATGTGGGAGAGAGTCAGAAGAAGCGATTTGTGATTCCAATCTCTTTTCTGAACCAGCCTTTATTTATGGATTTGTTGAGTCAAGCTGAAGAAGAATTTGGATACAATCATCCAATGGGTTGTATCACCATTCCTTGCAGTGAAGACACCTTCCTTGACCTTACTTCCCGCTTAAGTGTGTGAATGAATGCTTCTGATTTGAACCTGGGATCACAAACCATCCTCATTTCAGAACTCGCTGCTGAGTCAAGATGAAGAAGAGGCAAGTGTTGATCATCAATGGTATAGACTCACATCTTCTGTTGAGGGGATACTTCTACAAGTCTGAAGTTGTCTGCAAGATGGGCAGAAAAATACAAAGTTTATGAAGCAGAGAGTGACATGACAATATCATGAACTCACATAGACCACATTCACCCTAACATCATGACTCCAGTTTAGAATTCAAAAAGGGTCAAATTTTGTCTTAGTTGACCGTTTTTAATCCCATGTAAAATTCATTGTTGGCTCCAAAAAAAAAAAAATGGTAATAATTTTCATATTTAATTCCTCATCTAATGTTATCTTATATTCTTAATTATGCAATTCCCTACAGAGTTATATTTAGTTATTTACTTTACGTTATTCACGTTTGTCTTTGGTCATCAAGATACCTGGAAAATTCATGTCCATTTCAACTCATATGTTCTAACAACAGTCATATTGTTTGTAGTTCTTGCATTTCAAACTAGTAATTTAGGTGGGCACTTCATATGAACTTCACAATGTTTTTCTACCGAGATAGATACTGTAAAGATAAAACAATTTGTCATAGATTATATCTCTTCTTACATCAGCTATATGAGCTACAATAAACTACGAGGCCATTGTACAAAACTGTTGAAAACTAACAGAGATAAAAATAAACAACAGAACTGTCTCATGTAGTATTAACCTCTTACATTTTGACAATCCAAAGAAAAAAGTACATCCTGATGAGGAAAAGAAGAATCATCAGGTTTACAAATATCATTACTATGTGATTGACAAGACATATTTAGACATATGGGACACAAGCTAGCTGGTCCCTATTTCTTAAGAGGGAGACTCAACTAACGCCAATTTTTTTTTTTTTTTTTTCCGATCTGAAGACAGAATCATGTGATCCTCAAATGCTCATGTCTCCCCTGTTTATATTCATACTCACAACAACTATGATTTTCAATACAGATTGGAAGATGTCCTTGCAATTTCTTTCTTTCTTTTCTTTCTCTCTCTTTTTAAGTTCCTTTTGGTCATTTTTATTTCTACCAGAAAGACTTGAGCAGGTTTACAGTTTTCGATCTTCTTAGCTAGCACATGTTTCTCAATGGAAAACAAAAATATTGAGATCGATCAATCAAATCATAAATCATCAATGCTCCTCATCCTCCAATATTTGAGTAAAAAACTATAAATATTTGAAATCCGTACCTGTTGGGTTTTCTGGTCATGGTTGGCAGTCTATTTAATTTTCTAGACTGATCAAAAATTGAAACACTTCCTCAGCTTGTTGACACTGGAGACATAGATGAAACAACAAAGCCACATGCTAACCTAGCTTTCTTGCTCCCAGTACATAGCATCATTTATATCTGACCACATATATAACTGTTAATATAGTACCACATATTCTTGTCTGTAGAGCAACTCCAATTATCAGTGCTGGGTAGAAATCCACATCTGAAGTCATTTTCTTAGATAGAAATTTCACTTATGAAGGTCCACTGCAAGTCTCTCGTGCAATGAGGTAGGGAAGGATGTTTCTACAGTAGACTTTATCAATGGCAAGACATACACATGTGATCTCTTGGTTTTTCACAAGCTACTGTCCCTCGCTGTTGCGCATCTTAGCCATTCATTTCATGTAGCAAACGGATAGTGTGTCTTGACCACTCATTCAAAGATTGTCCACAGACCCTTTCTTCCTCTATATATAAACCGATTATTTGAGATCAGGAAGTCAAGTATTCTCCTTGCCTTGAATTCAAAACCTTCTCTGTTTCCCAAGTCCTTCTAACTCTTTTCCACTTTCTTCAACTCATATAAAAACCATGGGATTCCGGTTGCCTGGAATTGTTAACACCAAGAAAAGTCTTATTCAACCTATATCTGCTGCGAAGACCTTAGATGTCCCGAAAGGTTATCTCGCAGTCTATGTTGGGAAGAAACAGATGAAGAGATTTGTAATCCCAGTATCATATTTGAACCAACCTCTGTTCCTGGATTTGCTGAGTCAAGCTGAAGAAGAATTTGGATACGATCATCCAATGGGTGGTCTCACAATTCCTTGCAGCAAAGACACCTTCCTTGATCTCACTTCACGCCTGAGTGTGTAAAGGAACAACAATGAACTGGATCTTGGATCCGAAACCTCCTCATTTCAAAACTCGCTGCTGACTCAAGATGAAGATGAGTCTATGCTCGATCATCCAACTGAATGGACTCACAGCTGTTCAAGGAAAACTTTGGGAACATTGAAGCTGCAATAGAGCTGAGCAGGAAGATACAAATTTTTTGAAGCAGACAAATGATGATATTGGTCCAAAATCAGGACTCCAATTTTGAACTCACAGTATTTTGTGTTTCAATCCCTTGTAAACTTCTTTATTGCTATCAACAACAGTATGGGAATATATTTTAAGTGCTCATCCAGAAACCAAAGTTGAGATTCTGATGGCTAAATGAATACTCACTTATATGACATGGCTATACTACTGGCAACTAGAACTGATGATTTCATTGAAGTTATTTCTCAAAAGTTGTTCCAGATATGCATTTTGAAAGTTCAATCTTCCTGTCATTCACATGAGTGACATGACAAGTAGTTCCTCAATGCAAAGCATACAGTTATCATTTGATTTCCATTACTGATTCTGACATGTATCCTATAATTTAACCACTGTATACATCAGTGAAAAACCAGGGAGTTCATGTTGGAGCCAGTGACCACTTATGTTAAGTCCATGAACTTTAGTTATCTCAGCTAAGATGAGGCCTATCATTGTTTGAGAAGAACTGCAAAATCCAAGTAAAGAGAACTTTCTTATAAATTATTCCTAAACCCTAAACCCAAAGGGGAGACGCAAGAATAACAAGAATAAGTATGTAAATTTGGAAAAGTACATGACCAAAGTTGGAGGTGCAGCCGTCCTTAGATTCATAGTTTGCAAAGAACATGCAAAACCAAGTACAATCATCACTTAAGTAATTTTATTTTCAAAGGAACATCCCATTTATAATCATGATCAATCTGCAACATGAAAGCTAGAGGCAGTGAATAAGGCATTAAAGAACCGCAATATCACAAAGAAAATAGGAAAAAAAAAAAGGAAAGGACTAAATGGTGATCTTTGGACTCAACCTTAACACAATAAGACAGAGCCAAAACTGTTGCATATATTTCTCGCTTGTGTGAGTAAAAAGGTTTCAAAAACCATTTTAAATAACAGCACAACATATAAAAAATTCAGAAAATACTCAATGCCTCTTTTAGGAATAAAAGAGCAAGAGTATTGACAAGGGCATCTTGTTTCTCATGTGTGAACAATGGCAGGTCAATTTTTTTTTTTTTTGTTCCCTATAGAAGTGAGATAAGGGAGTAATCTGTAGAAAAGGAAGAGGGGAAAAGGAAGTTAACAAACAGTGTAAAAATGCAGTAGAAAATTTCTTGCAGAAAATAGAAAACTGGAGTGCATGAAAAGAGTTGTTATCTTTCCCTGAGAATTAAGTCATTATCCAGGATCGACTGCATGCTCTAACAAACATCGGAAGTCGACTTTGGAGTTTTAGAATTGAATACACTGCTGGGAAATCCTGGGAGAAGAGCAAGCTTTTCTAAATTTCAGTAAAGATTCTCAACATCCGTGGAAGTTTATGATACCCTATACTAGTTAGCATTTGGTCAAGACTGCTATTTCTCCTACAGAACAACACACATGTGAGTAGGCTTATATGGGCATATCCAATGCATGCAAATAAAGAGTTACGATTGTAAGAAGGTTCCTTTGAGGCATACAACTAAGGTTTTGATGCATGTGGAAATATCTATGTTCTGTGGAAAGACTGATACGGGGCATACATAATCATGTATTAAAGTTTGCAATCTTCTTAAGTTTAATTTATTAACTTCAAAGCTTGTGCAAGTTTCTAACTGGCTCAACCTAATCATGAGTACATTAATTTCTTTATCACTGGGATTTCAACAAATAGCTGGAACTGATATTCAAATATATAATCAATACCTGTGTTGTTAGCTTGTCATGCCTGATCATCAATTGACTTTCCTTGATTGACTAGACAAATGAAATACTTGCTCACTTTGTTGGCATTGGAGATCATGGATATCATACATGAAGCGGCAAGACCACATGGTAGACTGGCTTGGTGATCCACCAATTCTTGTCTGTAAAGAAACATTATTCACCGGTGGTCCAGAGTTGGATAGAAGTGCAGTTCTGAATCAAGGCTATTATGAGTTCTTATCTAATAGGTTTTATTAGACAGACACCTCACTTCTGGTCCCTGTGACCCTGTGTTGTCTGTCATCTCAAGGAAGTAGGGCAAGAAGTTTGAAAAAAAGGACAGCAGCATATGCATCTGCTGGGGGATGAGTTACGTGAATGGCAAGACAAACCCATGTGATTTCTTGATTTGAAACAAGCTAGTGTCCCTCATTGCTGCCAATGTTAACCACTCATTTCAAGTAGCAGATGATCTTCCACGCACCCTTTCTTCATCTATATATACATACACAAATCAATCACCAGGAACTCAACTCCTCTCATTCATCAAACATCAAAGCTTTCTCTCTTTCCCAGATCCTTTCAAGTCTTTTTATTGTTTATCCACTTGGGAATACAGAAGCCATGGGTTTCCGGCTGCCTGGAATTGTTAGACCCAAGAGAAGTCTTACCCGATCTTCATCTAATGCAAACAAGACTGCTTCAAAGACCTTAGATATCCCAAAAGGCTATTTTGCAGTCTATGTCGGAGAGAGCCAGAAGAAGCGATTTGTGATTCCAATATCATACTTGAACCAACCTTCATTCATGGATTTGCTGAGTCAAGCTGAAGAAGAATTTGGATACGATCATCCCATGGGCGGTATCACAATCCCTTGCAGTGAAGACACCTTCCTTGATCTCACTTCCAGCTTGAGTGTGTGACTGTCTGACTGAAAGATGAGATGAAAATATGATCCAACTTCATATTCAAACAGCAACCGAATTTCGGACATGCTGCTGAGTCAAGATGAAGAAGAGGCAAGGCCATGATTCATCATCAAATGAATCTGCATACCTCGTCTGCTGAGGGCAAGCTTCTGTGACTTTAAAGCTGCAATGGAGCAGAACTGAAAAATACACAAATTATGAAGCAGACAAATGGCGGTATTGTATGAATCTTGGACAACAATTTCTGCAAAAATCTCGGTTCCAGTTTTCAACTGAAAGAAAGTAGAATTCTGTACGCAGCCCATGTAAACTTAGCTCTCCCAGGATAACACTCTGGGAACAAATCATAAAGTCCAATTCTCATCAACTTACTTGTCCTGTTTTTTCGCCACACCCATACCATTAGTTACTTACTTGAAGCATACTTTCACAACAAATAATGTATACAGCCTCTTACAGCTTATAGCATCAAATTATGGCTTAACGTATATCTGCATAAATGGATTTACTTTTTAACATCCAATCATCCAAAATTAACAATGCGGAATACTTCCTCCTTAACATATATCTGCATAAAAGGGTTTTACTTTTTAGGCTGATTGCCTGCGCAGCATTCAAGACCGAACTTGTGTGCATTACAGTGGCATCCCATGTGATATGCAAAACCAAATAAAGAGGACTACTTACAGGTTTTACAATATGAATAGGAAGAGTATGAATGCAACAAGTTGAGCTAACCTTTAAAACCCAGGAATATATGAAGCAGCAAGATCAAATAGTCTTGTTATTCAAGTATAATGCATTAAAACAGAAAAGTTCCATTCTTCAAACCCAAGAATTACACAAAATGTAGAGGAATGTTGAGTCTAAGTAAGCATAAGAAAGAGAAGAAGTTATGAGACGCATTTCATCAAACAGCTGGTGAGCAACGGTTTCAGTTTGTCATTTGCATTCACATATAGCGAAGGACCGAATTCAAAGTCACAAAAAGCAAACAGAAACGAAGACCCAGAAAGCAAAGGTAGACTACCCGGAATCAAAACATGAAAGAAAAAAAAAAACCCAAAAAAATATGGACCATTTCTCGATTTATGCGTGTCATCCTTGCGCGCGCAGGGGCCATGCTAATCTTCTCTGTCAAAATTTGGACTATCAGAGATTCAAGAATGAGCCATCTAAATTTCGTCAACTTGTAATTCCAGTATCACATTTAAGCCAACCTTCAAGTTAAAGAAGAGTTTGGATATGATCATCACATAGGCAGTATCCGAATTCACAGGTGCTGTGTATAATTGGAGAAGATATCCTCAATTCTTAACCTGTCATTCTCCAATATGCAAGGGAAAGTAGAGGACATGATAATGAAGCAATGCCATAAAGACAATATCAATTACATGGTAATCAATCTTTAGACTCAACATCATATCATATCAGGGACAAAGCAGACACAACTGTTTGTTGCATATATTTCCCTAGCTAGTTATGTAGAGTAAGTAGGTTAATTGAAAGCCATTTTAAAGAAAAATAAAATTAAAAGAAGAAGAAGAAGCAAGAATGCGAATGTCTCTTTCAGTAATAACGTACAGAGCTAAAGATAGAAACAATAAAGAAGGGTGCCTTGTTTTTCATGGAGAAAAATTGGTAGATAAATTGAAAAAGTGCAGACATATATATTCAACTCGAAGATGCAGAGGGAAGAAATAAACAGAAAAAGTGAAGAAACGAAATAGAAAAGGTCTTTAATTAGAACTTCAAAAGGATAGGAAACCCAAACCATATGAGCATATGAAAAGAGTATAATGTGTGGTGACGAGTTGCTAGCAAAGGTACCACAAATATCATGATCCATAGCATGCTCAACCTCAGGTACCAACAGTTGAAGTCTGTTCTGGAATTTCAAAGTTGACTGGGCTGGGAAGCCCAAACTTTCCTTTTTCAACATATTCAAAGTTTTTGATTCCCCAAAAGTATTTTTGATTCCCCACAAATACTAGTAACCATTTGATCAAGTAAGGGGACTTCACTTTCACCAAAAGAAGCACATGTATGACTATGCTCGCTTTACAAAGATGAATATATGTAAAGGATACAAGCAGCAAGAATGACTGCCTGGCAAGTCAGTTATGAACTCGGTAACGAAATGAATAAAAAGTGCAGCAGAACATCTACAAACAAGAGAAAACATAAAGCATCATACACTGAAAATGGATATGATCATCCCATGGGCGGTATCATGATCCCCTGCAGTGAAGACACCTTCGTTGATCTTACTCCTTCTTAAGTGTGTGACTGAATGATGAAATGAAAATGGGATCCAACTTTATATTCAAAAGCATCAGAATTTCAAAACATGCTGTGGTGTCAAGATGAAGAAGAGGCAAGGCTATGTTTGGTCGTCAACTGAATCGACTCACCTCTTTGTTGAAGGGAAGCTTTTCTAACTCAAAAGCTGCTATGGAGCTGAAAAATACAAAATTAATGAAGCCGACAAATGGCGACGTACTCCATATGAATTCAGAAAGAAAAAAAAAAAAAATTGTTCAAACATCACTACTCCAGTTTTGAAGTCAAGGATAGTGACATTGTGTCTTCAATCCCATGTAAATGTACTTACTTCTCCCAGTACCATATTCTGGGAATATGATCGATACATGTCCAATCCTGATCAACTTTCTTGTCTCATTTTCCATTACCATTATTTACCGAGTGACAGAATATTTTAACAACAAATATTATAAAGTGTAATGGCTTACAGTCTATAGCTCTAAACCAGGACTTGCCTTGTACCATTCTGACATCCAATCATCCAAAGCTAAGGAGGGGGATCACTTCTCAGTAAAAAGCTAAGGAGGGGGATCACTTCTCAGTAAAATAGGTCTGCAGAAATAAATTTTAAGTTGTTAGCTTGATTGTCACTGCAGCACTCAAGGCCAAACTTGTTTGCATTATGGATACATGAGGACTCACCTATAAGTTATGATGTTATATTACATGTCAGACTTGGGATATTTGAAACCAAGAAGATAAATTCAACATGGTGATTGCCTGTATGAAACCAGGGGATGGTATTATGAAACATTCGATTCTATTAATCTAACAGCTTTGGTGTAATCTCAACTGAAGTAGTTTATACAAGTTCATTAGTGGCGATGAAAAATATTAAGGGGGGTGTATTGTATTTGGATTTGTGCAGATTTTTTTTAAATGACAGACTTTTAGAAAAGTCCACAGACTCTTTAAAAAGTTGATAGACTGCTATTGATTTTTTTTTTTTTTTTGAGTAAAATGATGTCAGCCCTTTATTGAAAATGAAAGATTACAACGATATGATGCAAAAATGCATCAACCATGAAAGAAAACAACACAAAAAGAAAAGATGCAAAAATTGCATCTGAAATACAAGGAAGAAAGGAAAAACACAAGAGTAGCAACGTCGAAACGCCAGCTAATTTTACACTACGGATTGCAGCCGTGTAGTGAATTGAGTAGTCGGTGGTTTGACTACCCATCGAACTCCAACACACAAATTGACAAAAATCAACTTGGCGTTGGAATGAAGGCACTCTCCCACCTAAAGATCGAAGCCGGCCAAGGGTGTCAGAACATGGCCATGTTGGCAGACGATCTTTCACGAACAAATACCATAGAATTGGGTCCTGGATCCAATACCAATAAAGCACAGGAGCCCCAATCCATTCTTGCAAACAAACAGCCCACAAAAAAACATGGGTCTCAGTCCAAGTCCAACGTCCACCCGGATCCCAGATCCGAATCCATTTGCAAAAACCACCCGGATCCCAGATCTGGATCCGAAACTGTGGAAGCCCAAATCCGCTTGTCCACCTATGGCTGCTTCGGCCCATGTCCAAAAACTCTTGAGCCCAGAACCCACTAGGTCTTCGCCCCATACCCAAAGCATCTGGCCAATCGACCTTACCGCCGACGACACACCCGGTATCCGTCGCCGCCATGCCTCCAATCAAAGGGCTGTCGTCTACCTCACCACGCAGATCTCGAAGATCGCCGATTGCCCAAACAAGGTCGCCTACACCAGACCACAGCCTGCTCATCGCACCGTCAGCGCCAGAAAGGTACAACCTGCTAAGACCACCGTGAGAGAGAGGGAACATATTCAACCCACTACCCGGATCCCACTCCTGCCGACAACCACCGCCGCCTTCCTTCGTCAATCCAAAATTCCTTTGGCTCGCCGGCATGACCACACCAACGCCAAAACTCTCCTCAAACAACACTCTACCATCGAAAACAGCAAGAGTCAACACACAGAGGCCAAAGCCTAGAAGTATCTCCATGAATGGAGCAGATTTAGGATGCGACGGCCACGAGACGCGCCGCTCCACAAACCCTAGCAGAGCGCTAGGGGCGAGAGTTTACTGACAGCTTTTAGTTATTTTTCGCTATTGATTTCTTAAAACCATTGATTTTAGTAACAGACTTTTTATTGATTCTTGAAAATCTATATACTTTATTATGAATGACTTCTATAAATTTTCTAGTAAATAAAAACAAAAAACACAACAAAAAAAAAAATTTGATAGACTTTTTCAAATCTTTGGTCTAGTGGCTAGAAAATTATTGGAATTTGGTATGTATAGTTAACACTACAAAGTCCATGATTATCCTTGATTTTCTAATTCCATAAGTATGAATGAAATTTTGAATACCTCTGAACTTTTATTCATTTTTAAAAGTCCTAATTGAATACCCCTAGATTTTGATGGAATTCATAAATTCTTTAAAAATCCTAATCGAATACCTCAAGACTTTCATGGACTGCTGAAAGTCTATAGGTGGTGTTTGTTACACGGGATTGGACTGGATTGGACATTCTTATCTAGTCCAATCCCAGTTATCCCATGTTTGGCAGCAAGGGGACTCTTTTTAATGAGACTCCACAGTCCCAAAAACCACCCCGACACCGTCTACCACAAACCCACCAAAAACCATGGGATTGTGGAAGCCACTCTCACTCGATCTACTCTTCCCTTCTGATGAGGTCACCGTTCGGAGCTATGCTGGTTTCGCAGGTTGGTGGTGTCACGCCCCGAATTTTGAATAATCAATTCAAATCCGAAACATGATTAACATCAATACAAATAACGTCCTGAATTTTTTTCTCACAAACAACCACACTTCACACCTCTCAATATTACAAAAACCAATCTTCAATTTACTTATTACATCACACTCTCACAACTTAATTTACAATACTCAAAAGAGCATAATAAACCTCACAATATAAATCCAGATTTACCCAATGCAATTTCTCTAAGCAGCTCGATCACCTTCCCGATTCGCCTGACCTGTAGGATTACCCGCTACACCGTTTGAATAGTGTACCGGGATTGCAACAATACAAACCCGGTAAGCTTTTTGCAAAGCTCGTATGAGTAAATGAAAGGATTGCACGATTTAAAGTAACACAATCAACTCAAGCACATTTTAATTTTGTTTTGCATAAGAATTGAAGTGTACAACATCACTTCAAGCATCAATCAACTCACATCTCATCATGACTACTCAATGATAAACAACTTCTTACTCAATATATACTCACAGGCTTATGATTTATTTATATAAATCATCCCATGCAGTATATTATACTTACAGGCTTATGATTAAATATATTAATCACCCCATTCAGTATATCATACTTACAGGCTTATGATTAATTATATTAATCACCCCATTCAGTATGTCATGTCATACCCAAGGGCATATGATAACTCGTTTATCCCCCAAGCAGTATGACGGCAGACAGACTAGAGCTCTAACTGTATCGTAAAGTGTCACCTGGGCCAAGGTTCACCTTACGAATGACTGCTTTTCTCAATTCACTCGACTCCTCATTTAATTCATCTCAACGACTCAACTATCGCACTTTACTCAATTACCCATTATCATAGACAACACAACATCTAAGATAAATCACATATTCCAAAGGTAATGCTCAAAATATAACTCAGTAAATCACACCATCCAATATATATTCCACGTAAATATATATATACGTAGTCACCCACACAAGAGTGACCACTAATACCAACTATAGTTCACATGCAATAAAATCTAGAAATTCATTTTTATAGTTTAAATACATTTTACTTACCTATGGACCGTAGTCGATCAAGTCCATATAATTTAAAACAAATATTTATTTTCATAAAACAATTTCCACAATTTCTCAATTAAATAAAATCACCGAATTTCGGTTCGTGAATGAACCATGTGCGATTTACTCACCTCGATATTCCCGCTGCGTCTTCAATTCAACACAATACACACCGAAATCGCTCACCCAAGGAAGACCGTCAATCACCTAATCACACATGACCTTAACTTAGCCAATAACTCAAAAACATATTCAAACGACAATCCAACGGTCGGATCGAAATTAAATGATGATCCAACGGTCGGATCCTCACGGATCGCCCTTAGGATCACCCTCCAAAAATCATCACGAAGATCCAACGGTCGGATCTCCCTGAATCGTCCTTACTAACATCTTCACAAATTTATACGAAAATCCAACGGACGGATTCTCACGAATCGCCTCCCTAATCACTGTTTTGCATTTATACGAAGATCCAACGGTCGGATCTTCGCCCATGACCACACAAAGCCACTGGGACAGTCATAAGATAATCATATCAAAACTACAAGTCCATCTGACGGTCCTAACTTCACAGATCACAAATCTAACGATCGAAATCGATCTAAACTTAAAAATTCATAACTTAATCATACGATATCCAAAAATTGCGTATAATATATCGAAATGATCGTATTGAAATATAGAATCTGAAAATGTACAGAAACCATATTTTTGACCCCCGGAGGTGGCCGGAAAGGGCCGCCGGAGTTAGTGGCAGAGCCGCCGCCGACCACCACCAATGGTGTCGGGGCCGGGCTGCTCTTCTTCCTCTCATCATGCTTAACAACTTTCATAACTACCATGTAAGCTGAAAATGACCAGAAGTGGTTGAAATTACCTAAAACAGTCGAGGTGGCCGGAATTTTTCCAAACACCGGCGAGAATTTGCAGAAGCCGGCGAAGCTCCGATCAACGTAAAAATGTCCTCCAAACGCTTCGATTCCTTCTGGAGAGTTGTTCAGAACTTCAAGGCGAGCTCACTGGTTCAAGAATCACTCAAAACGACATCCTGTAGCTCAAGATATTTGGATCGATAGCTCCGGTTTCGTTCTTGGTTGGGTTTGACTTGTAGCCACTGCTACGGGCCACGCCGCCGTGTGAGGCTGCTTCTGGGAGCTTCAGGAAGTTGAGGCGAGCTCGAGGATGAAGTTTGGTGAGGATTGATGGCCTGTAGCTCGAGTTATCACAATTGGACCCAATCGGGTTTTAAAACGAAACCGTGTTTCCGCCGCCGTTTTCCGGTTGTGCCGCGGTGCAAGGATGCCACTGCAGCAGTGCAAGGTCTAGGCGAGGCTAATGGAGGTGGTTCGACGTCTTGAGGTGGCCTGAGGAGGGAGAGAGAGATCGAAGAATCCGTGCTCTGTTTTTGCTGGGTTCGGCCGTGAGAGAGAGAGAGTGAGATTTCTTCTGCTTTCTTTGTTGAATGATTTTCAATTATGCATAAACACGTAAGCAAATAAAGCACCGGTCTTGATTGATCCACTAATGCTTAAATCACGGAATACCCTACCTTTAAATCAAAGGTGTTTGCCACCATTTCACTTTGCTTAAAGAAGACAAAACTCGGTTATTACAGGTGGTGTTGAAGCTTTGCTGGTTTTGGAGCTTTGCTGGTGTTGAAGGCTTCATACCCAGAAAGTCATGAAACATTGGCTTCACTAATTGGTCTTCTTCTTCCTGCTTCAGCTTCTGCTGCTTTTGGGTACTGGCATTGTTGCTGGGCAGAGCCATTTTCAGTACGACCATCTCAGACCCATAATACCACTCACTCGATCTGGTGCAGTGTTGGGTGTAAAGAGAAGAAAAAGAGAGCGCGATTTTCAGGAAAGGAAAAAAAGAAAAGAGAGCAATTAAAAGCAAAAGGTGGGTTCTTGAAAAGAAAAGAGAAGCAAAAGGTGGGTTCGAAAAGAAAAGAGAGCAATTAAAAGCAAAAGGTTGGAAGGTGTGTGCTCAAGTGCTTTGTGTGTTTTCTTCTGGCAATTATTTTTGTTGTTTGCATTGACAGAGAGAGAAGAGAGAGTGTATAGAATACAATGCAATGGGGTTTGTGTCTGGGTGTTGAAGGTTTTGCAGGTTGGTGGTGTTGAAGCTTTGCTGGTGTTGAAGGTTTTGCAGGTTGGTGGTTTTGCAGGTTGGTTCTATATTTAATCCCGCTGGCACCAAACATGGGTCAAGGAACTCTATAGCATAACCTGGCTTGAAGAGTGGAGGACTCTAAAAGAAATTAAGCCGGGGTAACACAATCCCCCCTAACAAACATGGCCATATTGAATACACCCGGATTTTTAAATTCCATAGATTTCTTAAAAAGTTCCACTAATTCCATATACAATACAACCCCCTAAGTACTTCAAATCAGGATTCACGATGAAGACCTCCTCATTAATCCTCTTATTTAATCTAGTCTCTCTATTTTTGCAATTGAAATTCTTAATTGGCTCAAACTCTTTCCTTATGAGTACTTATTCCTTAAACGAACTCTTCGGTCAACACTGTTTATGAGCGTATCTAAATTTGTTCAAACAGCTCCAATTTCTGGTAGAATTTCAATGTCATTCAAATCTCTAGTCCTTGAGCAGCTTGTGTACATATTTTGAACTTCAATCTCAGCCAATTCAGTCTTACGACCGAATGCCTTTATTTTCGGCCGATATATCTTTTTTTTTTTGGCCAAACAACCTAATATCTTGTTTTTTTTTTTGCCGAAAGACAGAATATCTCGTTTTCGGCCGAATGACCGAGTACCCAATTTCTGTTAAAAGATAGAATATCCTTTTTCTTCTTTTTTAAGTTGAACTACTGAAATTTTTTTTTTTTCCAGCCGAACGACCGAATATCTTATTTTCGGCTAAATGATTGAATATTTCTGTCTCGGCTGAATGATCGAATA
Source organism: Rosa rugosa (assembly GCF_958449725.1). NCBI lineage: Eukaryota > Viridiplantae > Streptophyta > Magnoliopsida > Rosales > Rosaceae > Rosa > Rosa rugosa. The sequence continues at coordinate 35,571,996 of NC_084823.1, forward strand.
TCTCGTTCTCAGCCAAAACTTACTTCGGTCATGGTTTGATTTTACTCATTTTAGTCATAACCAACCTTCTAGTCTAATGTGGCACTCTCTAAGTATTGTTAAATTTAAGTTCAAACACCCCATCTAATTAAGATTGTCGAAATTAACATCCATATGTCACCCCATAAACAAGTATCGATCGTCGGGTTCATTTGTTATCACATCGAACATTTTTTGATAATCAAATTGCAACTAGTTTATTGGCACAAAAAATACAACATCATGTGCGTTGAAACACTCTTATGTTGGATCATCAAAAATGACAACTAAGACAGGATTACCAAGAAGTCATCTGACTCTTGCCTCGTTCACAAACGATTCATATATTGAGCTGAGAGATTTTGACATTTATAAGATTAGGATACCACTTTAGTAATTTGACAAGTACATTAGAAGGAAAAGCTCGTTTAAGATGATGATTGTCAGATCGGCATTAATTAAGTATTGAACGGGTTAAACTTTCAATCCTGCACTATTGTTTACATACCCAAGTGATTGATTTCCGGTCTCTCTTGTCATCCACCTTCTTAAAGATGTGTCTTGGTACTTGCGGAATTTGTAAACCTCATGGACCCAATAGTGATTGTGAGACTGATTTGTCCCCTATGCCACATGGAATATACATCAGACCACTTCATTTCCTATTTCCTATAACGCAATGAGACTTGCAAGTTATCTACCGAGTCGGTAGGGAAGTCTGCCTTTCTTATTCGTTCTGTAAGAACTTGTGGAAGGAGAGGGCAACAAAGTGTTCCCTAAACAAAAAAAATCAACAATAGCTAGCAGATATTTAGTGTACACAAACAAAAGGTTAAATGAAAATAAAGACTGCTTATGTCCTCATCCAATGGCGAATCAAGGATATAAAATAGGGCAGAGTGAGCTAATCTAACGCGAAATAAAAAAATTGGTTGATAATACTTCTAAGAATCTTGAGACACTATGATTAAATAAGGAAAAAAGTTCTTCAAGAAACACTAATACAAATAAGGAAAAAATTTATAAACTTCCTTTTAAGAAACACTAATAGAAATTTAGGAAATTGGCAAAATAAGGAAAGAAAATATTGTAATCAAAAAAGAAAGGGAGAAGAAAATGGGGAAAAAAACAGAGAATGAGGGAAAAAGCATAAAATGAGGCAAGCTTGCCTCAAAGGTGACCGGTAGAAAAAATCTTGACAACTATGCCAATTGAACCAAAGCTGAGTTCATTACAAGATAGCACTCATATACCATATAACATTTACGAAGAATTTTGTGTTAGTCTACAGACCAAATAGCCAGCTATGTAGATACGGCATTGTCCTCATCTAGCTTCGAAAATCTGCAAGAGGCAATATTTGTAACTATCTTCTTAAAGTTTAACCCGTTCAATACTTAATGCCTCTGACAGTAGTCATGCATCCTAATCGAGCTTTTCCTTCTGATGTACTCGCCAAACTACTAAAGAGGTATCCTAATCTTATAAATGTCAAAATCTCTCGGCAATCGATTCTCTTTAAGATCATACTTGAACGTCAATGACAGATGAAATGATTGTAGTCCACATGAAGGATTAGCAAGCAACCAAATTGGTAGAAACATATTGAAAGAGGTTATAAAACATTAAAACAATTAAATGTATCTTGGTTACATGAATGCATCATCATCAATCACTTCGTTTCCAAAACAACCACCATGGCTCACTATTACCAATTTTAATATTGATCATGATTATGGATCTATTGACGTCTTCCACTCAAAAAAAAAAATTTACTATAAGAGTGTTTCTATTGAGACCTCTAAATTTGCTCACTTTTTTTTTTCATCGAAATAGGTCAGCCCGTTCATTAAGTTCTGCAAGCAGTACAAAAACGAAACACCCCTATAGGGTCGACAGAAAGAATCATTCCTCAGAACCTCTCAAAATCCCTATCCTAGAAGAATAAAAATCCCAAAAAGTCCCCCGTACACCCACCTTTTAGAAAGTCCACGCACTATTATTCTAACAAAAACCTAGAAACCTCGAAGCAGACATAAAATAATTTCAACTAAGGCTCTGGTTTTTGCGACCCAAAAAGAAATTAAATTAAACTAGCAGTAAAAGGTGACAGACCACCTTCCACATTACCCTCTGCATCAGGAGACGACCCAAAATGGGCCCATAACCCTGTCGAAAATAACCACATCCAAGGCCCAATTTGGGTAAACCCTAGGGCAAACCCTAGAGCCCAGTCCCAAACTAGAACCCAGCAAGCCACTTCAGGAGAAACCCTAGTCTCCCCAATAATTCTGTCGTCGCCGTCACCCTCTTGGAAACCGCCGCCGACTCTGCCGTCTCTATAGAAACTACCACCGCCATATATAGAGACCACCACTCCACCGCCACCCAAGTTCCCATGGGAACACTGATCACTACCGTCATAACCACCATCAAGGACAGATTGCATAATCAGATTTGATACCCAGCAACTCAAGTCCCCCGACGAGCAACACAGATCCAACATCACCACCATCAAATCGATGCAATCCCAAGCAAACCAACCTGACCAATCACCGCCGCAAGCCGAACATTGGTACTCGCCCTTGCCCTTGCATCCATCCTCCCCAAAGAACCCACATAATTAACATACCGATCCAATCTCAGATCGGTAACAGAGCCACCATCACCACAACCATAGTCGGCGACGAGAAGAATTAGGCAGCAGCTTAGGAGCAAAGAGCCCCGTCGAGTTGTCCCGTTGGCACCACCAAGAGTCAGACTAGAGAAATGTGAAAGGACCCTCCTCTCAGTCAAAAGCACAAGACCACCACTCCCTGATAAAAGCCGCCGTCGAGAAACCTCCCGCAAGGGAGTCAAAGAAGAGAGCATTAGGGTTTAGAGAAAAGAGAACTTTCTAAATCTGCTCAATTGACCTCACTCTATTATAAATTATTAAATGACATATATAATCTCATATAAAATGTGTAACGTCCCGTATCTTAATTTATCCGTTTACTAGTCATTTGGACGGTAAACGACAACTACTTTCACTTTTTACTTTGTTTCGATATTTTTAGTGGCCCTAAAAGTTGACTTTTTGTTCGAGTCAAAATTTGAGAAAATGTTCTCATGAAAGTTGTGGGGGACGTTAAACCGAGCGCGTGCATATGTGGTACGTAAAAATCAGAGTTTGTATGCTAAAGTTATAAGCAAAAAATGGAAGTTACTGTTTATGATAAATTAGTATATATATTTGAATTTTTACTGTGGCTGGGTAAAACTCTCTCTCTCTTTCCCCCGCGCTCTCTCTCTGCTCCCCGACCTCCCGCTCTCTCTCTCTTCGGCTCATCTCTGCAACTCCGGCGTCCGGCCACCTGGGGACTTGCGACCGGCACGGTTCGACTTCCTCTCCTCATACCCAGCCTCCCTGCAGCTGTAGTTCATCGCGCCGTGGCCGGAAAAGGGAGATATAAGCCGTAGAACTTTACTGTAGCAAGAACGGTCAACGCCATTTTCCTTCAATTCAGGCCATCTCCGGCCGTTTTTCTGGGCTTTTTCTGCAAGTATTGAGCCGTAGACGACATCCCTCCAAGCTTTCTTCCACAAAACGCAATGAAAACGACGGATCGAAGGTTTGAACTTTGGAACTCAAATCGGGTTACTGTTTCCTTAATTGTTGATCTAGTTCTAGTTGTTTTCTAGACTTGTGATAGTTGAGAAAAATATTTGGATGGTCGAGACGAAGCTACCGCCAAAATTTGGTGGCCATCGGAGGTGGTGGCCGGCGCCGCGTGGAGGCGCGTAGAGCTATTTTCTGACTTCAATTTTTAGCCTATTAAATCCTATATTTGTTGTAGAGGTTGGATATGTGATTTTGGTGAATTTTGGATAAGTTTGACATTGATTGTGAATTTCCGAAGTTTGGGAGTTTCGGTTGTCGATTTGTGGGAATCCGACCTTCAGATTTCCCTTGTTTCCGTTATGGAATACTGTAATCGACGGATTGATATTAGTGGTGAAGTTGCGTTGAATTCAAGAAGTATTAGAGATGTTGGTTTACTTGGGGTTTCGGGTTCCGGTTTAGAATCTTATTGAGTGTCGAATTGTTGTTTATGGAATATAATTTTGTACAGGATGAGGTACCGACCCATCGCTCGACGAGGATCCTTACGTTCGGGTGCCACGTTAGCCGTATACTGTGAATGGACATTTGATTTTAAGTGATGCATGTAATATTGTTTCGTAATTAATTAATACGTTTATTTATTTAAGAATATAAATTGGTTTATTGATTTGGATTTTAGATTTTGAATTTGATCATGATTTATCTCGGTTATAATTTCAGAATGATTTTTGGCTCTAAGTTTTAAAAGGATATTGCGAATTTCGAAATAAAGTATGATTTGCGATTTATTAATTTTTGACGAATTATTTTTCGAGGTGGTTTCCGGAATTAAATATTGTTTTCATTCGTCGATTTTGAGTTTCCCAAAGTATCTTTGAAAATGGGATTTTCGTTGGGATTCATGGATTTATTTTAATCTCGCATATTGGTTTACGAATTTGAGAATATTTTGGTGTGCGGGGCCACGTCGTTGGAATATATTTTTTCTCGTGAGATATTGGGGAAGCCTTACTGATTTTCAGTTTACGTATGATTTTAACCCACCATACCTGGGTCGTATTATTTTATTGCTAGCTAGCCTATTAGTACTCATCCCCGTTTACTATGTGTTTGGGGCTGAGTTGCGCAGAGCATGGGATGCTCAAGAGTGTGGGACACTCCGACCTGAGCCTGGGAGGCTCCCTTACTCGTATGGTGATGACTTCTTCCCCATACTTTGTTGTTACTTGATTAGCGGGGCTAGTCCGATTTTGTTTAACCAGCGGGGCTGGTATGTTCTCACGAGTTTTCGAGCTTAAAGAAATGTGTTTTATAAACGTTGCATGCATAAGGGTTTTTTTTTTACTACATCAAATTGTGGGAAAGTATTAAAGCTTTGCTTTATTTAAATTATCTTGTCTACTTATTTTTGTCCACTCACGCTAACGTTTTTATGTACTTCCCCCTGGGCCCTTCAGTTTCTTTTGCCCAGTGTGCAGGTTAGATTAGTTGAGGTCGGGCGTACATGGAATCGAGCCATAGTCATCAGCATAGCTTCCTCGTTTTCATTTTATTTATGTTTTCCTTGTCTACCTTGGATTAGAATTGCTCTGATAACCTATGGGATTAATGGTGTTGAGTTGAGACTTGTATTTGTGAAATTAGAGATGATATAATTTTGGGAGCAGGGTGGCTCCAGGGATATAAGATTGGTTTGTTAGAAGTATGAATGTATTTCTACAGGTTTTGGATAGTCCATTTTTAGGGGAAGTTCTGCCAAATTTTTTGTAAAATTTCTTCAAAGGTGGGCTCTGCAGGGCCACTTCGGATTTCAGGGTAAAATCCGGGGCGGGTCCTGTCAAAATGACTTTTAAGGACAATAAATATATCAAAAAAAATATATTATATTTATTTTCTCTAAATTTTCCAACTCAATAATAGTAGATTGCATTATTGATTGGTTTCCCTATCTATTTTCATTTTCCAATTTTGACTACATACTCATTAAAGCATTTTTATATATCTTATATAATTAAGTCAATTCTTGAGGGAATGGTTAAATTTTTGAAATACCATATATGCCCTAATATAATATAGGTATTAATAAATAAATTATTTCTAGATGAGGATAGGATAGTTAATTGGCTATATCATATTTCAAAAAATTACAATACCTCCCAGGAAAAAAGGAGAAACTTCTTTAAAATTAGGAGAGATAACTTTTTTAATTTAAAAAAATTAAAATAAAAATCAATTGACATGTACTTTCACTAAATCATGAAAAATGTCTACAATAATCTTTGGAACAAATATAAAAGTTCATAATCAAATTATTTATTAGGGTTATTATGATAAAATAAATAAAAAAACACAAAAAGAATTAAAATTGAGGGAATGGAAGAGAAGAAAACCTCTCATAATTTCAATAATAACAAGTGCATCGCACAGAATAAGGCTAGTGTAATAAGAATTAAGGGTTCTTTCCCGTATACCCAAAAAGCTCCGGTATTTTTCGGAGCTACCCAACACTTATGTATTACACTGTTACTTTTGAGAAAAGACTAACAGGGATAGGTCTTTATCTAAATGCCATTTGTATCCTATAATAACCCGTGGTTTTGCTAATAGTACTTGACCAGAAAAATTTTATTTTAAACGACAAAAAAAAAAACAAAACTAGCCTTCAACATGCCCAAGTTTTTCTCCTAACGGCCACTTGCCTAACGGATACTTTAACAGGCGGAATCACTGCTGTTTTCTCCTAATTTTTGGTTTTAAAACTGGTTTTTCCGAGTAAATAATACTAACATGACTTTGGGTTTCTATAAGATGCAGACATTTTGGATGAAGAAACATGAAGGAACATGGTGACAATGATATTAAGGAAATAATTATAAAATGACAATGACATTTGTTGAATGAGTGGATGAGTAACCATATGAATTTATTTATTCAAATAATATACATGTTAAACATTCAGAGCCTCATTCTCAGGTAAACAGCAAAACTGTTTAGCTATCCATAAGAATGAGAACAGGTACTTACTTGTACTGAAGCACACTACTGTACTCTTAAACAGAAATGGAAGCACACTCCTAAACTGTTTGAATTTAGAACTGATATGGCTACTTTCGAATATCGGACTGATGTTTCCGTTTTCGAATGCCTTACAAATGAAACTAAAGCTCCTTATATAGAGAGCGGAACTCAAACTGAAATTCAAAACACAAAAATGTACAGAACAACTCCCTGATCTTCTGCTTTTCTGAGTGCTCCTGATGATGGAGGTCGGACAGGGAAAAGCAAAAGCATCTGGGTGAAATGTTTTTCACCTTCTTCTTTTTTGAAAAGCAAAAGTATCTTTTGAAAAAGGGAACAGTTGCTTTTTTGTTTTGGTGCTTTTTTCTTCACCAGCTGCTACATGTTGTCGTCAGTCTCCGAGTTGTGGCCAAAGACAAAGGAGTTGTTGTCTGCCAGGGCCATTCTGACTGTTGTAGCATTGTCTTCAACGTCTGTGTCGACATACATCTTGTAGTGGTTGTCGTTTTCAAGTTTGTCTACCCACTGCATGCATGCCATTGTTGAGTCTATCTCTTTTCTGGTGAGAGATAGGAATAGGTCACTGCTGACTACGTCAGGATGATCGTACGCAGTGATAATAGTCTTCTCTCCTGCTGCCAGGAAGGTATTGCTGAGGTCTTCAGAGATGATCTTTTTCATGTATTCCAAAGCCATGGCCTTCATCCATGGGATGCTAGAGTTTGGTTGGCCATTGTACCCAACACAGGCAGGTTGCAGATATTGTCTCAGAATAATTCTCACATAGTGATATGGAGCAATGTATTCAACCTCACCATTTGCTTGCTGGATCCATTCTGGAGGAGTGGATCTAAACTTCAGACGAAGCGTACAGTCAGTTTTTCTAACATTCTTGACTGTATTGACGATGATGGGCGGCAAACCTTTTAGATCATCATTAGTTTTGGTCCACAGATTATGGACAAAACCATTTTCAACAAGCCAAAGCTTGTGTTCTTGAGGATGTTCACTCTGAACATTTACCAGGTATCTTCCAACATATGGTCCCGCGATGATGAAGAGGGTTGGAGGAACTAGGTCTTCTGAATTGTGCCTTCCTATTAGATTGTGGAATTTATGCCAGTCTGCTTCAGTGAGTGCCATGATAGGGACCCTAGCACTTTCTGGACTTTCAAGGAAGTTAATTTTTTCTTTCTTGACAGCACTCTGCTGTAGTTCTTCGAACTGTGGCCTGCCATTTTCATAAAGTTCTTCAGCTAAGGCGAAGAGAGCTGGGAACATTAGACCACTGCTTCTTTCTTGGAAGGCAAATAAAAGATTGTCCAGAATTGCCTTCTGGTGGTAAGCGAGTCTCCTGCCAGTTCTGAACACAGGAGTGTCAAAAGTTCGAAGTTCATAATTAAAAACATTAATTACTCCAGTTGGAGTAGGTTTGTTTTTTGGCAAAGCAACAGCCGTCAACGGTCTTGATGAGCCTTTACCGTCTGCCGTTTGAGACGGGCTAGTCAATCCTTTACCCTGGGATTGATCAGTTGTGGCTGGTCCTTTTGGACCTAGCAGGAATCTTTTGAGGATTTTTTCTTTGGGATCCTCTGTGTCTTCATGTTCTTTCCCAGGTCTTCTGCTTCTGGGATTGCGACCTTCGTCGTCATCTCTTCTGTTGAACATGGCTAATTCTCTTGTCAAGGCGTCTGGAAGATAGTTTCTGTTTCCTGCAATTAATTCAACAACATAATCGTATTGGTTAAGAAATAATTGCCAGTTAGCTAATCTTCCTCTATCAGCAGCTTTATCAAGTTTGAAATTTTTGAAGTTCTTTACTCTAGCACAATCGGTGCGTACAGTAAAGGGTTTTCCAAGAAAAGCTGGAGAATTTAAAATTGTTTTCTTTACAGCCAAAATTTATTTTTCCCCTGTGGGATAATTCAGTTCTGCAGGGCTGAACTTACCACTACAAAATTTGCAGATAGTTTCAATGTTAGTTCCAGGCGCTTTCGCTAGAACTACACCGGACCAGTAATTATCACTCGCATCTGTCTGGAGGATAATCTCATCATTCTCTTCTGGTTGTTGAAGAGGAGGGAGGTTTTTGCAGAGATTTTTTTATCTGCTTCACAGTTTTTTCATCATCTTCTGTGAAGTTCCATTTTCTCTTGGAACTCGTTTTAGGAGATAACATTGCTGTTAACCCTGAAATCTTAGGAATGAAATCTCTTCCATAATTTATGACGCCAAGGAATCTCTCTAGACTCTTAGCATAAGGAATTCTATCCGGAAATTTCCAGATCTTCTCAAGGATATGAGGTTGGAGTTTTATTACCCCATTTTTTATGTTTATTCCTAGGAAATCAACTTCATCGCGGATAAAGAAGATTTTCTTTTCTCCTAGGATAATTCCATGCTGAACTATCAGCTTTACAACCTCATGGAGGTGTTTCATGTGTTCTTCTCTGTTTTTGGAGATGACCAGGATGTCATCTATGTAGACGACGCAGAACTCCGCAACATGCTTGAAGATGTTGTCCATCTTTCTCTGGAATATTGAGGGAGCTTGCTTGAGACCAAAAGGCATTACCAACCATTCGTAATGTCCTTGTGGTGTTCCAAATGCAGTGAGAGGCACACTCTCAGGATGCATCTTGACTTGCCAAAACCCCGACTTTGCATCGAATTTTGAAAAGACCTTTGCTCCTCTGAGCTGGTTGATCAATACTCGTACTTGAGCAATTTGATAGCCGTCTTTGACAGTCTTTTTATTGAAATCTCTGTAGTCAATAACCATTCTAGTTTTTCCTCTAAGGGTTTCTGCATGATTTCTCACGTAGAATGCTGGAGCATGATGAGGGCTAGTGGACGGTTGAATTAATCTCTTGTTCAGGAGATCTTCAATATCTTTTCAGAATTCTTTTTGGTCTTCCTCTTTGTACTGAGGAATGGCTTTGACATGACAGAGAGCATTCATGTCATGTAATCTTAATTCACAGACCACTGGGTCTTTTTCCCAAAACTTCTGAGGATCTGTGTCGATGTTCTCTTCAAGTAGTTTCTTGATTTTCTCAAGGGTGGGAATTTTCTGAGACTCAAGCTTATTCTGAAAGTGCTTGAGATTATGTTCATGAATGAAACTAGCTTATTCTTCTTCACTAGTTTCTTCTTCTTCTTCTTCTTCAGAAGATTCTTCAACAAGCAATTCTTCTTGTTGTTTGATTTGGAGTATGGGTTCAAATTTTGGTTTGTAGGGGATAAGATCACCACTATTCTGTTGCGATCTCTGATATTGGGTAGTGAAGTTTGGTCCTACCACACTTTTTGCTTGGGTAAGCCGATCTGCCCAGAACACCCGTTCTCCTTTTCTGAAGCCTATTGCTTCTTCATCCTGAATAAATCTCTGTTGGAGAATAAAATCATTTCCCAACAAGAAATCTGAGCCTTGGCCTTCAGATTGCCAGACGTTGTGGATGATAAATGTTCCTCCACCAATGGTGATCTGAACATTCTTTGCTACTTTATTCATGGTGAGATGGCTTCCATCAAATGTGACGCCAGTAGCAGATTTTTTCTTATCTTCTTTCCAGAGTTCTTCTGGAATTGCAAATCTCTTTGCAACGGTAAATCCCTATCCATTATCTACAAAGGCATGTAGATGATATTTTTTATGGTCAGGGAATTTTAGTCCAATCTCTATGTAGTTGCTGTATCTACTCGTAGAGACGACCTTCGATTGTTGAAGCTCATTTTCTTGAGCTTGTTCCTTTGGAATGAATGGTTTACATTCTTCTGGAACAATTTCTGGTGGTTCAACCAGTTCAATATCTTCATCGATTTTTTCTTCATCGGTTATTTTTTCTTCTTCTATTTTTGAGGAAGAAGGTTCCATGATTTTTTGGAACAAAGTTTCGACTTCTTTCTCTTTTTTCTCAGAGAAATATTCTTCATATTCTTGTTCAACCAATTGGCTGACAAGGCCATTCTTGGTTTTTCTTCTTGCTTCAGCTATGAAGCATTCTTTGTGATAAGTCTTTTTTGACTCTTCACAAAACATAGGGAGACCATTCTTTTCGTGACAGAGGCAGTAGTCACAAACGAATGTACCAGGGTTCACCTGATAAGAAGACATTAATGAGTCTGTCTTACTTTCTTCCCAGTTTTTTATTCTTAAAACATTCATTTGTCTAGATTCGAAGTACTCTACTTCAGAATCTGTCTCAGACTCAGATGATTCATCTTCGTCAGACCAGGCAGAATATACTGACCTGTCGTCTTCTTCATCATCGGAATAGGCTATTTCGTAGCCTTTCATGTTAGCTGTTTCTACTATAGGCTCGTATTCTTCAAACAGAGCTTTAGTAGTTCTTTTACCCTTTTCTGGGCATTCGTTGGCATAGTGCCCTTCAGCTTTACATAACCAACATCTGCAAGCTTTCTTGCTGGGTTGTTGTTTATGTTGATGAGTATTCTTCTTTTTCTTGAAGAATTTCTTTTTCGGATTTTCCTCCTGTTATTTCTTGTAATTGGAACTTTTCTTGAATTTCCAATCTCTTTTCTTATTACCCTTGTTGAATCTTTTGGGGTAATATTTTTCTTTTCTTTTTCTGTGGAACTTGGATTCATGACATCCCCAGTTTGTGGGTACATCCATTATTCCATGGCAGAAATTTTCAACTCCTTTGAGTTGTTTCTTAGCCATCTTTGCTCTAAGATTCGTTTTGCATTGTTCTTTCAGTAATTGCCGGATTCTGTCGGCAATTCCTCCAACTGAAAATCTTTCAATTGGTTTTTCAGCTATGCTTTCTCTCACAGCTGTTCTCCATGGCTCAGGGAGTTTCCTGTGCAACAGGTTGACTAGATCAGTATTCTCTAGTTCACCAATCGTACAGTAATATTCTTGAAATTCATTCAAGTATTCTTCAAAATATCTCATGTCACAAATCTTTAGTGCATGAATATTTGATTTGGCCGTTTCTTTAGCCTTTTCACTGAAATTTGAAAGATCTCCACGCTGCAAAATCATACGGAGATTTCGAAGTTCTGATCTCATCCAGCCATTCTTTTCCTCTGGCAGTTTCTTTGAAAGAGAAGTAATACTTCTTAGCTACTCCAGTGAGAGTAGTCTCAAAGTACATCTGAAGATTAGGAGCTTCAAATTTTCCAAGGGTAAGAGCGGATGCCATCATCAGGCTGTCTACCCATTGGTCAAGAGTTTTCCTCTTGTCTAGAACTTTATCTAGATCTAGCCAGATACCATAGTTGGAAATTGGTACTCTGGGACAAATCTTTGAGAATTTCTTTCTCCATTTCTGCCCGTAGGGACCTTCTGAACAGGGAGTTTGATTTTTCCCTTTTCTCTAATGATAATTGTTTTGGAACTGGAGCTATCTCCTTCTTCCATTTCAATATCTTGATAGGGTAGGAGTTTTCTCTCCTTTCCTGGTTTGAAATTTTTCATTTCTTCGATTAGTTTTTCTAATTGTTCAGGGTTTTCGCAAGACTCTGCTTCTTCATAGAGATCATAGAGCTTTTGTGCTCTAAGCATATTAGTTGGTCTGTTTAAATCAGCTTCCAATTCTTCTTCAGTAATGGATATAGACTCTGAGGGTTCTTCAGAGTTTTTTGTACCACTGACACTAGCCTCTCTAGTGTTGTAGCTTCTTCTGAGAAGATTTTTGTTTATCCTGATGTTCTCAGGACAGACATCACTTTTTCTGTGATTGTCAAAATTTAGACTGATTTCTCCAGTCTTTCTACTTTCATAGATTTTAGCTTTTGCACTTTCTGCTGGTAGCTTCGGACCAGATAATTTCCATTCAATAGGAAAAGTTACTTCCTTCCAAGTAACCTTGTGAATCTGCTGTGAATGGTTCTTCTGACTGGTGAGAAATCCCGTAGTAAGACCAGGGATGTTTGATATCCTTGTCTTTGGCTCTACTGTAGTGCTCATCAGTTTGTAGTATATTCTGTATACTATCGCCAATTCTTGCATATCATTTTTCATAGATATGCCATCTGTCTTGACTCTCAGTCGGAGACAATGGGCTGCATCCTTCAAGCTGGTTGAGAAGTTGGGGAAGCAGTTGAAATACGCTACTTGATTGCACAAAGATGCTTCAAGGGTTCCCAGCAAACTAGCTTGAAAGTCTGTTAGTCTATTGTCTTGTAAGACACATAGAACCGAACAGTTTATGCCTTCTCGAGCTAGAAGTTTTATGCCTACTTGGACTGCTCCAATATGCATAAATTGATCATTTTTTGATCTGGCTCGGGCAACTTCAGCTGGAGTGATCATCAGTAGATCTGTTTCTCCTGTTGTGGAGGGGGTTGTAAATTCCAGTACTTTGAAATGATGGCTATCCATCAGGTCAAAGGTTCCCCTTCTGTAGATTTGTTTGAAATCTAGCTTTGGAATTGAGGCATTTTTTACCTCATGCTCGATTTCATTGTATTCAAATTCTTCAGCATTTAGGAGTTGTACTCCTTTCTTTTTCCCGAAGATGCTTAGCATATTGACATCTCGAGTTTCTTTCGGCTTTTCATACCGAATACTAGTAGAACTAGTTGATGGTTCCAGAAAAATCATGTTTGGAACAAGATTCTTTTCTGGTCTTTCTAATGGTTTGAACCCATTAGCCTTCTTTGGTTTTACTGTAGGCACTTTCTTGTCCTTCAGTATATTTTTCATAGAATCCAGCGTTTTTTGCTGTTCATTGATTTTTCTACTAACACTCGTTAGCTTTTCTTCTTCCGTTTTTGGAAGTTCTTTGATATAATCCAGTTTGTTTTCCAATGTTTCTAATTGGTGGATTATCAAAGGAATTTTTTCTAGATGATCTTGACATCTAGATATTTCTTTCTGCAGGATCTGATATTTTTCATCAGAAAATTGTAATAGAGAATTCAGTCTATCTATTATCAAATCAGACATTGTCCCCATGGGGGGTTCCCCTGCTTGCTGAGCTTCGTTTTCAAGCTCTGATACCAGTGATTTGCGGATCTAACCAATGCTCAAATAATCAAGAGGTTTTTGTTCCTCTTCTAGAACATATAAGAAATTATCTATATCTTGTTCTATTTTATAGATTCTGGGAGGATATCCCAGTAATTGGGAGTTTCCCTAGGAAGACGTTCTCTATAGTCTTTCAATTTCTCAATTTTTCTCTTTCCTTGTTCAATTCTTTGCTAGTATTTTTGCAAATAGCATTCAGCTCTAGTCTGTCAATAATCGAAATTCTGAATAGTAAAGGGTACTGTTTACCTTTGAAATAGAGGATGATTGCAACATCTGTATATATTTAAACAAATATAATTCTTATGGGCCCAACACGTTTCAACAGAACAATTTGCATAAAGAAAGAAAACAGACATTTAAGGAAAACCAACTGACAGAGACATCAGAGAAGGGTACTACTGGTAAGAATTTTGATAAGATGGGTTGGTAGGAATGAAAAAGAGAAAGAGTTGTGTAAAGAGGAATAAAAATAAGACACTGGGGTGTATGAGAAGTATTCTCAGGAATCTGGGGTGTATGAGCATTAACCCAAGAATTAAAACTATGTTGTATCATCATACATGTTGAACGGACATTGGTGAGGGAGAACAAAAGAAATCCTATTATGACCTAAATCTAAGTGCATTCATTATATTTGCACAAAATAATAATAGAAGCTAGCAATTAAAAAAAAATCTTTTTAAATAATTAATCATGAGGTACAAAAATAGAGAATTTTTTTTTAAAAAAAAAAAACACAAAATAGTTCATGTTAAAACATTTTCTTGTTAATTAGACATTAATTTTTGAAACCCAATACCTTGTTTTTGATTTCTTTTTATTGGATAAGAGATATATGTTGTATGATTAAGGAATGGAGATGTAATTAAGATCTATAGAATAATTTAATAATTGAAATGGCCAAATTTGTTAAAGATAATAGTTTGTTTGCAAATGATATGATTGAGGTTATTTGAGGAACTTGAGTGAGATTTAGTGTGTAAATTTAGTATTTGAAAATTTGATAGGAGTTGTAAAAAGCATAGGAGGTCAAGTGAGTAAATTTGAAGGTTCCAATAGAAAACTCACCATAATAATATGTGTCAGAATTAATTAGTAATTAATTCCACAATAAATAAATATAATATAGTAAAAGAATCTATTAAATGAAAATTTATAATACATAGCCGACATAAATTTTTTTAAAAAAGTTTTTATCATTTATTTATTTGATGAGGAGGGGCACAGATGAAAGTTTGATGAAAAAATGAGACAAAAAAAAATATAAAGGGTGTCCATTAAGTAATTGAGGGGGTGTATTTAAAAATTGAGAAAATGTCCATTTACCCAAAATTGAGCTTCATTTACCCCACTTATCCAAGCATCTTATAAGATTTCCCACTTACCCAACAAATTACATATTTTTTGCCCTAATACCCAATTAAGTATTTTTTTTTTCTATATATTATTGAGACAATTTTGCCCTCCCTCTCATTATCACTTGGAGAGAAGTCAACGGAGACTTGACCGGAGTTCGGTCACCGGCTGCCGGAGTCCCGTCACCGCCGCCAGAGTTCGGTCACTTGTCGCTGGAGTCCGGTCACCGGTCGCCGGAATCCTGTCACAAGTCGCCAGAAGTTCTCAAAAAGTTCGTCGGAGATCTCATAGGTCACGAGAGAATATTATTGTTCCCCAATAATATTATTATTGCCCCACAGTAGCCCCTAATAATATGATTATTGCCCCCCAGTAGAAACATTACTGCCCCCTAATAATATGATTATTGCCTCCCAGTATAAACATTATTGCCCCTCAATAATATTATTATTGCCCTTCAGAATAAGTGTATTGCCCCAATAAAATGATTATTGCCTCCCAATAATTAGTTAATCCAGCTATTCTGATCATCAACTTAAGGGAAAAACAACTTGAAACAAAATCCAAAACCCCAAAATATCACCCACCAAAAACCTATACTTTGATCCGATCTTTGGATTGGCGCCTCTCATGTCTTGCAGTTGCTTCTTATATACACTAGTATCCTGACATACTAGCTAGTTTTCGGTAAAGTTATCAAAAATCAAAAGGGTTATACGTATTCTTATTTCATCATTTTCTTCTAATATCATTGTGAATAACCATTTTTTCTAGTCCCCGATTGTAACCAATTAAGTGAAATTTCTAAATTGGCCAAACCAATTGTATGCATGGTTCTTTTAGCTTGTTGAGCTTAGAGACCATATATGAAACACACTGAAGCTGCACATTTCTCAAGCTGGTATTCAGCTTAAAGTATGCAATCTTCATTGTTTGCCTCAAAATCGTCTCGGCCGAAATGAGGGCCAAGGGACCTGTGGTTGAATCGTCCTTCTGAAATTGCGCGGGCGTGCCAACTCGTGGCCGAATGGCCGAGCGAGGTTCAGATCTGATTTGCGCTTATATCTGACTTCTTATCCAATGATTGAAGGCCGAGGAAGGAACCCTCTCGGCCGTTAGGTTCTAATGCCTCTGTTGCAAGGACTTCAGTTACGCGTCAATCCTGACCGGGATCATCTATCACGTTCACTTCTTGGGTAAATTCAAAGGTTCGGGTGACAAGCGAGGGATCTATCGGGTGAATGTACTCACAAATCACGGTGAAGACGAAGCTGAAGTGGACTCGGTTGTCAAAGCGTTGTGAGATTATGTGTGTGTGAACAGCAAATCGCATCGACCCAATCCGGACTGGCCGAAAGAGATCAATGGATGATAATTCTATGTTATGAAATACTCCTAAGTGCGAAAATTAAAGTGCGGATAAATAAAAAAAACAAGAAAGTAAAGTGCTTGAATGTAAAGTACTGAATTGAAGTAAGAAACTAGAAATAAAAACAAGTTATGAAAGTTGGATTGAAGGTAAAGTACCTATGAGATAGCAAGAGAAAAGTTTGAGAGTAAAAGTTGTATATTTATTTGTTTCTGTGGTGCAGGACCGTTTACAATAAGTTTAAAGCTCCTATATATACAGATCAAAACCTAGGCTAACTTGCTCTCTAAGACGTGGAATTCAAGCAGGATTCATCTTCCTTTTTTGGGTTGATTCATCCATAAATGTTATGATTCAGCTGATATCTAGAATCTTCACAATTGAAATCCTTAATTGATTTGAACTCTTTCCTTGTGAGGATTCCTTCCTTGAACGGACTCCTCGGCCGATGTTTGTCAGTTGGGCTTGGCCGAGCATATCTAAACTCATTCTCGGCCCATCTGCGTAGTCACTCATTTGAACTTAGATTTTCCAACCATGTAACCGTGTGATCCACTTTCATTATCTTTTGGGTTGTTCGACCCAAAATCTCAAACCTCAGCCGAGTGATTGAACGATGTTTTTATCTCATACTCAAAACTCTAATCTCGGTCGAGTGACCAAACAACGCTCAGTCATATGACTCAAAACTATAATCTCGATCGAGTGACCGAGAAACTCTGATTTCGGTTAACACCTTCATTTCGGCCGTATGACCTAAATTATATATTCTCGGTCGACCTAATGCTTATTTGACTAATTTCCTCATCTCAACTGAATGGCCAATTAATTTCATTCTCAACCGAATGATTGAGTGACTTCATTCTTGGCCCTTACTTAATCTCAGTCAAAATTCTCTCTCATCCAACAGCGAGAGCTTAATTAGTAGGTCGACGTGCAAAAAACAGGTGCAAACATTCATATATATGAACACTACACCTAGTAGCTTAAATTTAATTTATCAACATTTTGCTCAAGCTTCGTATACGCGCAAAGGATTTTGAAATGTTTGAATAAGTACCTTCTCTATCGATGAAACACTAACACAAAGGAATCTGGAATCTATAACCTCCCAATTTTCCACCTTCACATGAAAAACCTTTAGTGACACTAATGGCTCCCTGCTTCGGAAGTCGCCTCCCTTGCTCTTGTAAGTTATATACAGGAGGAACAGAAGACTTGGATGTCTCTACAAAAGAAGGTTTCTTCAGTAGCATATTTGAAATCTCCTGAGGGGGATAATGAGTTACGTGAATGGCAAGACAAAAACAAATTCATGTGATTCAGGATTTCTCACAAGCCGCCCAGTGTCCCTCCATTTGACCACTCATTGCACGTACTATATGATAGTCCTTCTTCAATCTTCACCACTAGATGATTATTGCAGCCTCTATCTTTCAACATATATATATGTAGTTTGTTACATGTATTGAAACTTGTGGTAGCTAGTCTTCTTCTTGTCGGCTATATATCCAACGGACGTTCCCTACCTATGTTTCTATCCAAGTATACAGTTTGGTAACATTTGCATGTGAAATCTAAGTGGGGCTTAAGTTCCCCATGTGATCTCTCACAAGCTACTGTTCCTAACTGGAGCCCAACTCGGTTCTTCTTCACCAAGCATTTCATCTATCAGATGATTTACCACATACCATCTCACCTATATATACACACACGATCAACTTCATAAGCTACTCAACTCCTCTCATTGCAAGCATCAAATAAAGCTTTTCTGTTTCCCAATTCCTTTCAATTCTTTCTTCCTCTTTTGATCACTTCAGTAATATAGAAATCATGGGTTTCCGATTGCCTCGAATTGCCAACACAAAGAAAGCAGATATCCCTAAAGGCCACTTTGTGGTATATGTTGGACAGAGCCAGAAGAAACGATTTGTGGTTCCAATATCATATTTGAACCAACCTTTGTTTCAGAGTTTGCTGAGTCAAGCTGAAGAAGAATTCGGATACCATCATCCAATGGGTGGTATCACAATTCCTTGCAGTCAAGACACCTTCCTTGATGTCACTTTCCGCCTTAGTGTGTGAGTCAAGAACACTACTGAAGTTGGATCCAAAACATCCTCATTTGGAAACTCGCAGCTGATCAGTCAAGATTGAAGAGGCTATCTCATCATGTACTGAATCAATTCGCCTCTTGCGCCGAGGGGAAATGAAATCTGCTGTATTCCAAGCTGATTCTGAGCTGATAAGAAAAAGAAGAATCAAATCACATCTCATGAAGCAGGCAAATTACATTGCATGAACTCTCCAAGACAACTACTGTCTGAAGTTCTTAACACCAAATTTTGAACCCTATGTAAAATTTTCTTGTCCTCCAGAAAAATTATGGGAATATACAATATATTTCAAATTATCCTGATCAAATTTCTAATTACTTGTCAGTAATTTTCATTATATCATTTTTTTTTTCTTGTATCTCTATGCGACAAGTCTACAACTACCAAATCCCAGCAAATTTTGATGACGAATTAATACTGATGAATTAATGGATTATCTATTTTTTAACCAAGGCATGCCAAATACAAAACGGGGTCTTCAATTAAACCACATCTGATCCTGACATTGCGATCTCTCAAATTTAATGAGATGCTTTCCCATCAAAATATGCAGATAGCGTCATCCATAGGCTTTAATTAATCTTTGATACCCTGCGGTATTAAAAGAATAATTAGAGCTGGAATTTTCATCATGGGAAGGATATTAATCATAGCAGAGAAAAATATAAGAAAAGAAAACCAAATTGTACAACAGAAAGGTTAAAAAAGAGAAGACCAAACCTAGTCGTGTCAGTCGTGTGGGTAAGCTGAACCTAAGTGCTGGTTGAGCCCTTTAGGTGAGTTCTGTAACTGAGTTCATAACAAATGGGAAAAAAAAAAAAAAAAAAAAAAAAAAAAAGCAAAAGATAGTTACTATCAGAGACATAAGAATAATTCATCTAAATTTCGTCAAACAGCTAGTCTAAGACCAACACTCAGTTACTGAACCATCGAAGGGAAAAGATCATAGTTAATTTAGTTAGCCAGCATAAGCGACTTGTAATTCCAGTATCACGTTTAAGCCAACCGTTCTATCTGGATTTGCCGAGTCAAGTTAAAGAAGAGTTTGGATGTGATCACATAGGCAGTATCAGAATTCCTTGTAATGTAAACATCGCAATTCTTAACACTTGCTTAGCACCTCTGGAGAAAATTTGGATGGCTGTACAATTCCCTGCGGAGAAGATATCCTCATTTTTCGAGGTGCTGACTTAGCTTCATCATAGATAGCAATGGAAGCATTAATTCCACAAAGATGAATATGCAAACAAGTAGGGTAGTAACGTTCTAACCATTAAGTGGAATGCACTACCTCAAACCTATGAGAGTCATTTAAGGTAGACTGTTGTTGATGGCCCAAGAGGCAACAAGGGGTGCATGGAAAGGCAGCATCACTGTCTATATTTAAGAGAAACCGAGAAGCTTGCAATGCTTCCCAGTTCGTACTTCAAAAACGATATATATTGTACAGTACAAAAAGAAAGAAGCCCCTCTAATCCGGAATAGTATACATAATGACAGTGTCACAGAACATGAACTTTAATTTCTGTAAGTTACTGTTAGCTTGATATTGTTGCCCCTCTGCAATTCATTCTCTATGATGAAGCCATAATTTCTGTATACATAATAACCTATACGTTCAATTCAATTTTGAAGGCCAAAATTGAATCATTCACTGATTATGTAAAATTTTGAGTCAGGAAAATTTTAAGATGACATATATAATGTAAAAACTATTTATCTCTCTTCTTCAATTCATAATCTGGTTGGTTTTCTTGGATAGCAAGCTAATACATAGATACTCATGATCAATGGTATGCAGATATGATATAGCTGAATAACCCAAAAACCAGAAAACTATTGTATTATCACCTCTTTTTCTTTGACTGATACCTCAAGCACCTCACCCACCATATTGAAAAAGAAAATAAACAAGAACATTGCAGCTGTATAGATTCAGCAGCATTCATACAGAGAAGTGTCAGCAGGTTTCGGAATTTGCAATCTTCTCATGTGCTTGGACAGGTTGTCAGCAGCATACATACAGAGAAGTGTAAGCAGGTTTTAGAAGTTGCAATCTTCTTTTAGAATTTGCAATTTCCAACTCATGCCGAGTTCAGTCTATTCATGAATGCATGCATCAATGTCCCTCAACTCTGGTGTTTGAATAGTTAGTTTGAAACTGTTGGTAATAAGCAAATCAGTACCTGTACGTATGGCTTTCTTGTCATGCATAACCACCAGAGGAATTTCCTAGGTTGATCAAACAAAACTGTTTAAGTAAAATAGATTCGAGAGAGAATTGTAGAGAGAGATGTGTGTTATTATTGAGAATAGGAGCCCTATATATATATAGGGATTACAAAATACTAGTTCTAATGTTACAAGGAATACCAATCCGTGTAGGATTGGGAAATCTAGAACCTTCTCTCCTATTGCTACTCCTAGTTTGATAAGGCACACTAAATCGATATTCCTTCAACACTCCCCCTTGTGCCGCTTCAAACTTGGTGGTGACGCTTCATCCGTTGCCTCGTTAAAAACCTTGCCAGGTAACAAAAACCCTGTGGGATAAAAATAACCCTGGTCGAAGGACAAAAAGAGCACAACACGTCCTTCACTCTTCGAGATCGAACATGTAGACATCATAACTCCCCCTGATGTCGATATCTCCCCCTGATTGCTACAATCGTGGGAGTTCGGATAACTTTCTCAATCCGATGCTCTTCACATGTTTCTCGAAGGTGGATTTAGGTAACGACTTAGTGAATAAGTCCGCTACATTATCCTCTGATCGGATTTGATTCACTTCAATATTTAGAAGTGATTGTTGTTGCTGATTATAAAAGAACTTGGGCGATATATGCTTGGTGTTGTCGCCCTTGATGAAACCTAACTTCATTTGTTCAATACAAGCTGCATTATCCTCATAAATGCATGTAGGTTCATCTATGGTAGACTTCAAACCACAACTTCCTTGAATATGTCGAATCACAGACCTTAGCCATATACATTCACGAACGGCTTCATGTAGAGCAATAATCTCTGCATGATTCGAGGAAGTAGCAACAAGGGTCTGTTTCGTAGACCTCCAAGATATCGCAGTGCTTCCCATGGTAAAGACATAACCAGTTTGGAAGCGACCTTTGTGAGGGTCAGAGAGGTACCCTGCATCAGCAAAACCCATCAAAACATTGTTGTCGTTTTGATGAAGGGGAATAGGGTGAGGCCGACCACCATGGGCGGCGGCGGCACTGGCGGTGACAACATGGCCGACGGTCATGTTATGGACGGCGACTCCATGCCTAATGGGGTCCGATCCCATTCTTCCGTCATTCCTCTTCTCTCTGTAGGGATAAAATAAGCCCATATCAATCGTACCTCTTAGGTATCGAAAGATTGTCTTTACACCAATCCAATGGCGGCGTGTTGGCGCAGAGCTATGTCGAGCTAACAAGTTCACTGCGAATGAGATGTCTGGTCTTGTGCATTGAGCTAAGTACAATAATGCGCCTATTGCACTTAAATAGGGCACTTCGGCCTCTAATGGTTCTTCGTCCTCATCCTTTGGACGAAACGGATCTTTTCCTGGCTCAAGACTACGACCAATCATGGGAGTACTCACAGGCTTTGCTTTATCTTCATGAAAGCGCCTTAGAATTTTCTGAGTATATGCAAACTGATGGACCAAAATTCCATCACTACGGTGCTCGAGTTCTAAACCGAGACAAAACCGTGTTTTCCCAAGATCTTTCATCTCAAATTCGGATTTCAAGTATTTAGCAGTTTCCTTCAACTCATCTAGAGTTCCAATTAGGTTCATGTCATCGACATAAACTGCTACGATTGCAAATCCGGAACTTGTTCTCTTAATGAACACGCATGGGCATATTTCATTGTTAATATATCCCTTCCCAATCAAGTAGTCACTTAGACGGTTATACCACATCCGTCCAGATTGTTTTAATCCATATAGTGAGCGTTTTAATCTTATTGAAAACGCGCTCCGTGGTTTAGAGCCACTTGATTTGGGTAATTGAAGTCCATCTGGAACCTTCATATATATCTCTGAATCTAGATCCCCATAGAGATATGCTGTAACCACATCCATAAGCTGCATGTCAAGTTTTTCGGAAACTACCAAACTGACAAGGTAGCGGAACGTTATAACGTCCATTACGGGAGAATATGTCTCCTCGTAGTCGATTCCAGGGCGTTGTGAGAAACCTTGCGCCACAAGGCGGGCTTTATATCTTACCACCTCATTTTTCTCATTACGCTTTCTAAC
Organism: Rosa rugosa; assembly: GCF_958449725.1. Classification (NCBI taxonomy): domain Eukaryota; kingdom Viridiplantae; phylum Streptophyta; class Magnoliopsida; order Rosales; family Rosaceae; genus Rosa; species Rosa rugosa. The sequence goes on from NC_084823.1 coordinate 35,594,751, forward strand.
AAAGACCCATTTATGGCCAACAGGCTTTACACTTGGGGGTGTCTGCGTTACAGGCCCAAATACCTGTCTCTTTGTTAGTGAATTCAATTCAACCTGGATCACATCTTTCCATTTAGGCCAATCTGCTCTTCGTTGACATTCTTCAACAGAGCGAGGTTCGATATCATCATATTCTATAATTCCTTTTGCAATATGATATGCAAATGCATCATCAATCGCCATAGAATTTCTATCCATCATCTCATGTACACTAGTGTAATTTATGGAGATCTCTCTATTCTCTGGAGTTGGTTCTGACATTGGAGCGTCCCCCAATGATGTCTCTTGGACATAACCATAATCCGAAATATTCTCATGAGATGGATTATTCACATCGATGATTAATGGATTATTTTGTGCCAAACTCGCTTTCTTTCTTGGGCGAGAATCCATCGAACTTATGGGCCTCCCGCGCTTCCTGGCAGGAGCCATGGGCCTAGCCAAAACGTCACCATCACTGTGAGAGGGGACGTTGGCGCCATGCTCATATCCTCTTGAGTTGGCGTCATGTCCTCTAGTTTTAGGGACATCAATCCTTGCAGGCACGTTTGCAGCAGGTATGTGTGATCTCGTCACTTTAGCGATATCAGAAAACGCATCAGGCATCGATTCTGCTACGTTCCGAAGATCGAGAATTCTCCGCACTTCAATTTCGGACTGTGCCGTTCGGGGATCAAGATGAGACAGAGTGGGGACAGACCACGACAATTCCTGTCGTTCCTGTTGAACATTGATGTTCTTATCTCCCCCTAACGACGGGAACACTGTCTCATCGAAGTGACAATCCGCAAATCTAGCGGTAAAGAGATCGCCTGTCAAGGGTTCTATGTAGCGGATAATCGTTGGAGAATCATATCCAACATAAATGCCTAATCGTCTTTGAGGACCCATTTTGGTGCGCTGTGGCGGCGCAATTGGCACATAAACTGCACACCCAAATATCTATAAGTGTGAGACATTAGGCTCATACCCAGTCACCATCTGGGACGCAGAAAAGGGTTGAGTGGCAGTGGGCCTCAGACGAATAAGCACAGCTGCATGCAATATTGCATTGCCCTAAGCAGAAATAGGGAGATTGGTGCGCATTACCAATGCCCTAGCGACCATTTGTAGTCGTTTAATGGCGGCTTCTGCGAGACCATTTTGGGTGTGAACATGAGGAACTGGATGTTCAACTTCTATCCCAATGGACATGCAATAATCATCAAAAGTTTTTGATGTAAACTCCCCAGCATTGTCTAATCTTATAGACTTAATAGGATGATCAGGGTGGTGAGCCCGTAACTTAATTATTTGTGCTAGGAGTTTAGCAAATGCAGCGTTCCTTGTGGACAATAGCATGACATGTGACCAGCGTGTCGATGCGTCAACCAACACCATAAAATATCGAAATGGTCCGCATGGTGGTTGAATAGGTCCACAAATATCACCTTGGATTCTTTGCAAGAATGGTATATTTTCTTTGGTGTCCTTTGCATAGGATGGTCTCGATCCTAACTTTGCTAAAGAGCAGGCTTTGTAGAACGAATGATGGGCTTTAGAAACAACCAATGAGGATTTTGGTTGAGCCACAAAATCACAAGTGACTTTAGATGTAAAAGTTGGAGACAAAGGAGCCTTGGTGGCGTCAATGCCACCCTGAGGCCGCAGGGGGAAGGCGGCGCCGGCCAAGGATGGCCGGATTTGGGGGTGAACGGCGCCGTGAGGCGCAGGGGCTCCTTCGATGTCCAAAAACCGAGTTTTACTTCTTTTCGTTCTGAAAAAAGGGATGTCCGTGTGAAGTCTTTAATATACGGATCATCATGTCACGACCTGGGTGTCCCAAATGGTCGTGCCAAAGCCTATATGTGTCGGAATCCCATAAATCATCTCTCATGACACGGTTGGATTCAATGACTCGAATAGTGGTTGCATACAACCCACTAGAGCGACACATAAGTTTCTCTAAGACTCGTTTATGTCCGTAGTCATTAGAGGTGATGCAAAGGAACTCTTGTCCATTCTCACAATGTGTTTCCACATGAAAATCATTGGCACTTACATCTTGTAAGTAATAAAGTTCGAAAAATATGTCCATGACATGAGATAAAATCAATCGATACTTTATTAATAATAGTCAATGATTACATCAAAGTTTCTTGACCAAAATCTAATCCAACATAAAAATCAAACCGTAGTCACTCAATCCGTTCGGTAATTTCAATTTGGTTGTGACCAGGTAAGGTAAGGCGAGATTTTGGTGGAGCGTTGCTCACTTTTAAAACCGTTCTCTCATATCAAACCTTGCCTAGACATCACAATTACTCTTGAGTACGCCTAGAGGGAAAGAGTTAATACAATAAGTCATTTTATTGATTTAAGACATAATTGCCATTACATAATTCTTGGAAATATAAAAATCTGCGGCATTTTGTCTTCATCGCCAGATTTAAAGTCTTTGTGAACTCGATGTCTTGATCACCATGATGCGACTACCTTCGTAGGTACATTGCAAATTCAGGTCCATTGATCAGACGTTCCATATCAGAAATAGACACCATAAAGAGGATTCTCCCTTGATTGAGGCGCATTGGCGCAATATGCATAGTCCCTAGGACTGGTGGCGTTGGAAAGTGGTGCCCATGGCCAACGTTGGCTCCATGGTTTCCAACCCTATGTCCCTCAAAATCACGCCTCCTACAGTCGTGGGATTGTCGCCTTGAGCGATTACCTTCTTGAGCATTTCGATCGTATGGATCATGACGTCGATGGCGACTTTCTCTAGCCATAGGACGATGCTCTTGATAGATATCTTGAAGCCTATCAAATCTTCTTTTCACAAGTTCATTGCCATGTCTTTCAGTAGTGACCATAGCTTCAATAAGCTGTTGAAAACTTGTGATCCGTCTTGCATTTACATGAGTCCGGAATAAGTCAGAGGACCTCATAGCACAGACGGGGAAGGTATTGAGGGTTTTCTCAATCAACTGGTCTTCTGTGATTGTTTTTCCACAAAGACGCATCATTGCTCTGATGCTGAGAGCTTCCGAATAAAATTGCATGACAGTGTCAAATTCAGAGAAGCGAAGATCTTTCCATTCTGCTTCTGTATTCGGAAGTATGGAGTCACAAACATTGCCATATCGTTCGCGAAGCGTATGCCAAAGCTTTATGGCGCTATCCTCATTTATGAACTCAAACTGTAGGTCACTATCCATGTGACGTTTCATGAAGGCAAGTGCCTTGGAATTATCTTTCTCAGTTTGAGGGTCTGGAGCTGTTTCTATAGGACAAAGCTCTTGGATTGTATGCAATAAATCACGGGCAATAAGGTGGACCTCGACATCAGTGACCCAAATTAAGTACCTTTTGCCTGCATAATCCAATGGAACAAAATCGAGTTTGTTCATGTTTGACATCCTGAAAGATGAAACAAGAACAAGTTAGTTTCGGAGTCAATGCTTCCACGAAAACTAATATAAATAAGATTTCCGAGCTATGCTACCAAGAAATCGATTTCCAAGAATAATTGGATTAGACCGAAACAATGATGTTTGAATGGTCAAAATAGATGCTCACGAACGCTCTTAGTCCGTAGCATACGAACGCTCTTAGTTCGTTAAATCGATGCTTACGGACGCTCTTAGTCCGAAGTCTTACGAACGCTCTTAGTTCGTTAATTGCGTGAATCCCCACGATTCCGCTTTTCAAGAATCGAACCCACGTTATAAGAAAGGTGGGATGTAGAAGAAGGGAGGTTTTCAAGTCCCCGAGAAAAGAAGAAGAAATATAAATTCCGAATTATAGGAACTTCAAAACTTACTCTTTTGAATACTTACATGTATTTGGATCATGCGCGTGTCGATGCAGGCGTGATGGAGTGAAGCAATCCGAGTAGAGTCGTGCAGTGAATGCGGGGCAGCAGGGGCTGCGGTGGTAGTAGTGGTGCAGGAGCAGCGGAGGCAAACTGCAGGGGCAGCAGCAGAGGTGTAGGGCTGCAGGTGCACGGGTGCGTAGGCGGGGCGGCAGCGTGCGCAGGTGTGCGCGGGGAAGCAGTAGGCGCACGGGAGCGCAGACGAGCAGCAGAGTTGCAGGGACGCTGCAGGGGCAGCGTGGGGTGGACGCACGGGCGCGGGGCTGCAGGGCAGCGACGCAGGGGCGTGTGGCTGCAGGTGCAGCGCGCAGGGCAGCAGGGGCTGCTGTGATGTGGTAGGGCTAGCTCGGGCTAGGTGGCTTCGGCAGATTTTGGTGAAGAGGATTGATTGGGTTTTGTTTTTGGTTTTTGCTTTGTGGCTAGAGTCGTGCTGATAACGTGTTTAAGTAAAATAGATTCGAGAGAGAATTGTAGAGAGAGATGTGTGTTATTATTGAGAATAGGAGCCCTACAAGGAATACCAATCCGTGTAGGATTGGGAAATCTAGAACCTTCTCTCCTATTGCTACTCCTAGTTTGATAAGGCACACTAAATCGATATTCCTTCAACAGAAACAAAATACTCCCTCAGCCAGTTGAAACTAGGGATCATAGACTATAGATGAAACAAAAAACCGAATGCTAGGCTGGCTAGGTGCTCTCAATCAAGATATACCATCCCTTTATATCTGGCCGCAAGTAAAATTGTGTAATTAGCACCACAAATTTTTGTCTGTAAGCAACATCAATTATCAGAGTTGGGCAAGATCAGAGTTCGTCTCCCCCATGTCTGCTACCATCTTTGATCATCATACATTTGCATGTGAAATCTCATGTGTGATAAAGTACTCGAGTAGGAAGACAAAGCCATGTGATTTCTCACAAGCTAGTGTCTCAAACTGGAGCCCATGAGTTCCTTCTCAGTTTCTCTTCACCAATCATTTCATCTAGCAGATGATTTTCCACATACCCTTTCATCTATATATACATATACATGATTAGGTTCCTCAACAACTCAACTCAACTCTTTTCCTTGCAAGCATCAAAGCTTTCTCTGTTACCAACTCCTTTGAATTCTTATCTTCTGCTTCAAGCCTTCAATCACATAAACGATGGGTTTCCGATTGCCTGGAATCTCTAACACAAAGAGAAGTCTTACTCCATACCAAACCGTTTCAAAGACATCAGATATCCCAAAAGGCTACTTTGCGGTCTATGTTGGGGAGAGCCAGAAGAAACGATTTGTGGTTCCAATATCATATTTGAACCAACCTTTGTTTCAGGATTTGCTGAGTCAAGCTGAAGAAGAATTCGGATACCATCATCCAATGGGTGGTATCACAATTCCTTGCAGTGAGGACACCTTCCTGGATCTCACTTCCCACCTAAGTGTGTGAGTCATGCCCTAATGAAGTGGATACCTTGGATCCAAAACATCCTCATTTGGAATATCACGGCTGATTCAAGTTGAAGAAGAGGCTCGCAGCTGATAACTTCATCATCTACTGGATCAAACCGCCTCTTGCACCGAGGAGAAATCTGCTGTATTTCCTCAAGCTGCTTCTGACCTGAGAAGAAAGATGTCCAAAAGTTTGAAGAAGAATCAAATCATGATTTCTATGTTACATGAACTCTTCAAAGCAATTCATCTGAAGTTCTTGACTCCAATTTTGAACACAAATGCGGTCAAATTCTGTGTTTTGAACCCCATGTAGAACTTTCTTGTTCTCGAGAACCATGAGAATATATAGTATATATTTCAAATCCTGCTAAACATTCTTGCCTTTTTTTTTTAATCATATATAGAGTGAGCTGTAATCTTTATACGTACTCTGATAGTTTCCAGCTCTAATATAATAGAAACTGTCATTATATTAACCAAAATTTAAACATAACGGAAAAATTCTGAAGTAATAACTCTAAAATTTTAACCAGTTCATCTTCTGTTTACATTATCTGCAGACTCACAGAAAGAAAAACAGAAAACAAAAACTGTTTTAATTGCCGACACCAAATCTATTTCTGTCTGCATATTCCATACTTGTTCTGCCTAAAATCTTAAATTTGTTGACCTATGCTAGTACCACACATTCGATGCATATGCAGGCAGTGTGAGAGTTTCCTAAGATCTAAATCAAACTCCATAATTTCCACAAAGGGAACTGCATTTATGCAGTGATAACAGTACCACATAAAATACTTTTCTTGGTAACCAAGTCGCTGAGCGGCTTTAGTCAAGTCATTCTCCTGGTTCTGCATGAGATCCAGTTCCCCAACATGCTCTTGTGTCTGATGCACGATCCGTGGTACCGACATTTCCATATCTCTGATCAAGTTGTAGTAGTTGAATTTGCATCTGCCACTTTTGTGTTTCACTGCTCTAACGGTATCATACAGTACTTCAAATGCTGATACGGGAGGAGCAACAGCATTAGCCCCCCCTCCGATCAGCACCGCCATGATCGTCAGAAAACTTGAGAGTTTGGCAAGGGCTCTCTGATCTTCTGTCCTTATAGTGGTGTGTCAGCACAAGCACTAATCAGTTAGAGTATAAGAAGGTAAGTGCTACAACACCTTCCAAGGCATAGATATTCTTGGAACCATTCTATTGGAACGTCCCACTTTCTTCATTTGACTATCTAGATTTTATCAACCTCGAACAACACCGGTTACAACAGCGGAATATCCACTGAAAAATCAAAACCCATTGTCTTTCCTTCTCGGTGAAACAGACCAACGACCAAACCACCCAAGAATGACATCCTAAACAAACTTGGCTAAAAGAATTACAATGTCAATATGATTGAGATCTACTTTAACCTCATCAGACAAGCAAAGCCGAAACCACTATTCAAGCATTAGACTCCACAAGTACAGAAGACAACCTAACTGTAACCCTATTTTAAGCCCGCAAGAGAGTTGCAAAGAATCTAACATAAATGACAAAGTAAACATTGAGTTCAATCAAATAAATAATGCACCAGAGTTCCTCATTAGGTCCTTGAAACTGAATACCTGTACGGTTTTCTTGTTAAGCTTGACCAAGTGAATTTTATAGATTTGACCAAATAAAATGACAGACCTCCGTAGCTTGGTGATACTATAGATGAATGGATCATATATGACACAAGAAAGCAGATGCTCATCGTAAAACTATTATAGCAGCACCAGCAATTTCTGTCTGTGAAGGAACACCAGTTAATGAGCCTGTTGTTATATATATAAAGGAGGTAGGGATAGATGTTCCTACAAAACCATAGATTTTGGAACACTAGCATATGCGAAATCAACGTGAAGGACATGACAAACCATGTATTCCTTGATTTCTCACCCGCTTGTGTCCCCAACTACTGCCATCTTCACCACTCATTTTATGTATCAAATAACTGATAGAGATTCTTAATTCATTTAATGTAGGGAATCATGTATCAACATAAGGATACAGTTTGGTATAATTTGCATGTGAAATGTCCTTGAGGGATGAAGAACTTGAGTAGGAAGACAAACCCATGTGGTTTTCCACAACTTAGTATCCCTACATCAGTGCCTCTTCACCAATCATTCATGTACACACACCCTAACAGCTATATATACACAGGCATGGTCAGGTTCATGAGCAACTCAAACCTTCTCCTTGCTAAGCATCACAGCTTTCTCTTTTTTACAAGTCCTTAAAATTCTTCCTCCTTCACTTGGGAATATAGAAATCATGGGTTTCCGCTTTCCTGGAATTGCTAAAACAACCTCAATCCCGAAAGGCTTTTTTGCAGTATATGTGGGAGAGAGTCAGAAGAAGCGATTTGTGATTCCAATCTCTTTTCTGAACCAGCCTTTATTTATGGATTTGTTGAGTCAAGCTGAAGAAGAATCTGGATACAATCATCCAATGGGCGGTATCACCATTCCTTGCAGTGAAGACACCTTCCTTGACCTTACTTCCCGCTTAAGTGTGTGAATGAATGCTTCTGATTTGAACCTGGGATCACAAACCATCCTCATTTCAGAACACACTGCTGAGTCAAGATGAAGAGGAGGCAAGTGTTGAGCATCAATGGTATAGACTCGCATCTTCTGTTGAGGGGATACTTCTGCAAGTCTGAAGTTGTCTGCAAGATGGGCAGAAAAATACAAAGTTTATGAAGCAGAGAGTGACATGACAATATCAGGAACCCACATAGACCACATTCACCCTAACATCATGACTCCAGTTTAGAATTCAAAAAGGGTCAACTTTTGTCTTACTTGACCGTTTTTAATCTCATGTAAAATTCATTGTTGGCTCTCCAAAAAAAAAATGGTAATAATTATCATATTTAATTCCTCATCTAGTGTTATCTTATATTCTTAATTACGCAATTCCCTACAGAGTTATTTTAGTTATTTACTTTACCTTATTCACGTTTGTGTCTTTGGTCATCAAGATACCTGGAAAATTCATGTCCATTTATCAGTCATATTGTTTGTAGTTCCTGCATTTCAAACTAGTAATTTAGGTTGGCACTTCATATCCACATCACAATGTTTTTCTACCGAGATAGCTACTGTCAAGATAAAACTATTTGTCATAGATTATATCTCTTCTCATATCAGTTATATGAGCTACAATAAACTATGAAGCCATTGTACAAAACTGTTGAAAATTAACAGAGAGATAAAAATAAACAACAGAACTGTCTCGTGTAATACCTTTTACATTTTGACAATCCAAAGAAAAAAGTACATCCTGATGAGGAAAAATAGAATCATCAGGTTACAAATATCATAACTATGTGATTGACAAGACACATTTAGACATATGGGAAACAAGCTAGCTGGTCCCTATTTCTTAAAAGGGAGACTCAACTAATGCCAATTTTTTTTTTCCCGATATGAAGACAGAATCATGTGATCCTCAAATGCTCATGTCTCCCCAGTTTATATTCATACCCACAACAACTATGATTTTCAATACATAATGGAAGATGTCCTTGCAATTTCTTTCCTTCTTTCTTTCTTTTTTTAAGTTTCTTTTGGTCATTTTTATTTCTACTATTTCATACCAGAAAGACTTGAGCAGGTTTACAGTTTCCGATCTTCTTACCTAGCACAAGTATCTCAATGGAAAACAAAAATATTGAGATCGATCAATCAAATCATAAATCATCAATGCTCCTCATCCTCCAATATTTGAGTAAAAAACTTTAAATATTTGAAATCCGTACCTGTTGCGTTTTCTGGTCATGGTTGGCAGTCTATTTAATTTTCTAGACTGATCAAAAATTGAAACACTTCCTCAGCCTGTTGACACTGGAGACATAGATGAAACAACAAAGCCACATGCTAACCTAGCTTTCTTGCATCATTTATATCTGACCACATATAGAACTGTTAATATAGTACCACATATTCTTGTCTGTAGAGCAACTCCAATTATCAGTGCTGGGTAGAAATCCACATCTGAAGTCATTTTCTTATATAGAAATTCCACTTATGAAGGTCCACTCCGTGTCTCTCGTGCAATGAGGTAGAAGGATGTTTCTACAGTAGACTTCATCAATGGCAAGACATACACGTGATCTCTTGATTTTTCACAAGCTACTGTCCCTCGCTGGTGCGCATCTTCGCCACTCATTTCATGCAGCAAACGGATAGTGTGTCTTCACCACTCATTCAAAGATTGTCCACAGACCCTTTCTTCCTCTATATATAAACCGATTATTTGAGATCAGGAAGTCAAGTATTCTCCTTGCCTTGAATTCAAAACCTTCTCTGTTTCCCAAGTCCTTCTAACTCTTTTCCACTTTCTTCAACTCATATAAAAACCATGGGATTCCGGTTGCCTGGAATTGTTAACACCAAGAAAAGTCTTATTCAACCTCTATCTGCTGCTAAGACCTTAGATGTCCCGAAAGGTTATCTCGCAGTCTATGTAGGGAAGAAACAGATGAAGAGATTTGTAATCCCAGTATCATATTTGAACCAACCTCTGTTCCTGGATTTGCTGAGTCAAGCTGAAGAAGAATTTGGATACGATCATCCAATGGGTGGTCTCACAATTCCTTGCAGCGAAGACACCTTCCTTGATCTCACTTCCCGCCTCAGTGTGTAAAGAACAATAATGAAGTGGATCTTGGATCCGAAACCTCCTCATTTCAAAACTCGCTGCTGACTCAAGATGAAGATGAGTCTATGCTTGATCATCCAACTGAATGGACTCACAGCTTTTCAAGGAAAAATTTGGGAACACTGAAGCTGCAATAGAGCTGAGCAGGAAGATCCAAAATTTTTGAAGCATAGACTCGTGATGACAATGGTCCAAAATCAGGACTCAATTTTGAACTCACAATATTCTGTGTTTCAATCCCTTGTAAACTTCTTTATTGCTATCAAGAAAAGTATGGGAATATATTTTAAGTCATCATCAGCTTTCTTATTCTTCATTATTTTCTAGCTCCTTGGCCTGATTGCCACTGCAGCATCCAAAAACCTAATTTGAGATTCTCATGGCTAAATGAATACTCACTTATATGACATGGCTATACTACTGGCAACTAGAACTGTTGATTTCATTGAAGTTATTTCTCAAAAGTTGTTCCAGACATGCATTTTGAAAGTTCAATCCTCCTGTCATTCACATGAGTGACCTGACAAGTTGTTCCTCAATGCATAGCATACAGTTATCATTTGATTTCCATTACTGATTCTGACATGAAACCTATAATTTAACCACTGTATCCATCAGTGAAAAACCAGGGAGTTCATGTTGGAGCCAGTGACAACTTATGTTAAGTCCATGACATACATGATACCACTTTAGTTATCTAGCTAAGACCAGGCCTATCATTGTTTGAGAAGAACTGCAAAATCCAAGTAAAGAGAACTTTCTTATAAATTATTTCATGCTAAGGGGAGACGCAAGAATAACAACAATAAGTATGTAAATTTTGAAAACTACATGACCAAAGTTGGAGGTGCAGCCGTCCTTAGATTCATAGTTTGCAAAGAACAAGCAAAACCAAGTACAATCATCACTTAAGTAATTTTATTTTCAAAGGAACATCCCATTTATTAATCATGATCAATCTGCAACATGAAAGCTAGAGGCAGTGAATAAGGCATTAAAGAACATCAACATCACAAAGAAAATAGAAATAAACAAAAAAGGAAAGGACTAAATAGTGATCTTTGGACTCAACCTTAACACAATAAGACAGCCAAAACTGTTGCATATATTTCTCGCTTGTGTGAGTAAAAAAGGTTTCAAAAACCATTTGAAATAACAGCACAACATATAAAAAATTCAGAAAATACTCAATGCCTCTTTTAGGAATAAAAGAGCAAGAGAAAACTAACAATAGACAAGGGCATTTTGTTTCTCATGTGTGAACAATGCCAGGTCAAATTTTTTTTTTTTTTTTCTATAGAAGTGAGATAAGGGAGTAATCTGTAGAAAAGGAAGAGGGGAAAATAAAGTTAACAAACAGTGTAAAAATGCAGTAGAAAATTTCTTGCAGTAAAAAAGGATAGAAAATCAAAAGCTGGAGTGCATGAAAAGAGTTATTATCTTTCCCTGAGAATTAAGTTCTTGCAGGGAAATTGTACCGTGAATTCCAGGATCAACTGCATGCTCTAACAAACATCGGAAGTCGACTTTGGAGTTTTAGAATTGAATACACTGCTGGGAAATCCTGGGAGAAGAGCAAGCTTTTCTAAATTTCAGTCAAGATTCTCAACATCGATCCGTGGAAGTTTATGATACCCTATACTAGTTAGCATTTGGTCAAGACTGCTATTTCTCCTACAGAACAACACGCATGTCAGTATGCTTATATAAGCATATCTAATGCATGCAAATAAAGAGGTACGATTGTAAGAAGGTTCCTTTGAGGCATACAACGAAGGTTTTGATGCATGTGGAAATATCTATGTTCTGTGGAAAGACAGAGATACGGGGCATACATAATCATGTATTAGAGTTTGCAATGTTCTTAAGTTTAAATTATTAACTTCAAAGCTTTGTGCAAGTTTATAACTGGCTCAACCTAATCATGAGTACATTAATTTCTTTATCACTGGGATTTCAACAAATAGCCGGAACTGATATTCAAATATATAATCAATACCTGTGTTGTTAGCTAGTCATGCCTGATCATCAATTGACTTTCCTTGATTGACTAGACAAATGAAATACTTGCTCACTTTGTTGGCATTGGAGATCATGGATATCATACATGAAGCAGCAAGACCACATGGTAGACTGGCTTGGTGATCCACCAATTCTTGTCTGTAAAGAAACATTATTCACCGGTGGTCCAGAGTTGGATTAGAAGTGCAAGTCTGAATCAAGGCTATTATGTCCTTATCTGATTTGACCCTGGTTTTATTATACAGACACCTCACTTCTGGTCCCTGTGACCCTGTGTTGTCTGTCATCTCAAGGAAGTAGGGCTAGATGTTTGAAAAAAAGGACAGCAGCATATGCATCTGCTGGGGGATGAGTTACGCGAATGGCAAGACAAACCCATGTGATTTCTTGATTTGAAACAAGCTAGTGTCCCTCATTGCTGCCAATGTTAACCACTCATTTCAAGTAGCAGATGATCTTCCACACATGACACACCCTTTCTTCATCTATATATACATACACAAATCAATCACCAGCAACTCAACTCCTCTCATTCATCAAACATCAAAGCTTTCCCTCTTTCCCAGATCCTTTCAAGTCTTTTTATTGTATATCCACTTGGGAATATAGAAGCCATGGGTTTCCGGCTGCCTGGAATTGTTAGCCCCAAGAGAAGTCTTACCCGATCTTCATCTAATGCAAACAAGACTGCTTCAAAGACCTTAGATATCCCAAAAGGCTATTTTGCAGTCTATGTCGGAGAGAGCCAGAAGAAGCGATTTGTGATTCCAATATCATACTTGAACCAACCTTCATTCATGGATTTGCTGAGTCAAGCTGAAGAAGAATTTGGATACGATCATCCCATGGGCGGTATCACAATCCCTTGCAGTGAAGACACCTTCCTTGATCTCACTTCCAGCTTGAGTGTGTGACTGAAAGATGAGATGAAAATATGATCCAACTTAATATTGAAAAAGCAACCGAATTTCGGACATGCTGCTGATTCAAGATGAAGAAGAGGCGAGGGCATGATTCATCCTCAACTGAATCGGCATACCTCTTTTGCTGAGGGGGAGCTTCTGTGACTTTAAAGCCGCAATGGAGCTGAACTGAAAGATAGAAAAGTAATGAAGCAGACAAATGGCAGTATTGTATGAATCTTGTACAATAATTTCTGCAAAAATCTCGGTTCGAATTTTGAACCGAAAGAAAGTAAAATTCTGTATGCGACCCATGTAAACTTCGCTCTACCAGGATATCACTCTGGGAACAAATAATATAGTCCAATTCTGATCAACTTACTAGTCCTGTGTTTCACCACACCATTACCACTAGTTACTAACTTGCAGCATACTTTTACAGCCTATAGTATCAAATTATGGCTTAACGTATACCTGCATAAAGGGATTTACTTTTTAACATCCAAATCATCCAAAATTAACAATGGGGTATACTTCCTCCTTGACATATATATCTGCAGAGAGGGATTTACTTTTTAGGCTGATTGCCTGCGCAGCATTCAAGACCGAACTTGTGTGCATTACATGGCTTCCCATGTGATCTTCAAAACCAAATAAAGAGGACTACTTACAGGTCTTACATTATGAATAGGAAGAGTATAAATGCAACAAATTGAAATAACCTTTTAAACCAGCAAGAACAAATAGTGATGTTGTTCAAGTACCTCAGTTAAATGCATTAAAACAAAAAAGTTCCACTCTTCAAACCAAAGAATATACAAAATGTAAGCATAAGAATGAGAAGAGGTTTTCAGACGCATTTCATCAAACAGGTGGGGAGCAACAGTTCCAGTTTGCCATTTCCATTCATATATAGCGAAGGACCGAATCACTGATAGTTCAAACTTCAAAAAGCAAGCACTGATAGTTCAAAGTCACAAAAAGCAAATAGAATCAAAGAAAAACGCAGACCCAGAACGCAAACTGGAATCAAAGGAGAAGGAGATGCCGAAAAAGGAGGCGAATTTCTCCAAAAAAATTTGGACCATTTCTCGATTTATGCGTGTCATCCTTGCGCAGGGGCCATGCTAATCTTCTCTGTATCGTTCCAATTTTATCGGATGTCCCCGAAGGGACACACCCTCTTGCAAGATCAGCCTATATGAACAGCCTCCTTCGAACTCTTTTCTCCGATGTGGGATTAGTATCACAAATATTTTTAAAAGCACACGTGCCTCACGTGTCCTCTCTCAAGTGCAATTCTATGCGGGTATAAGTTTTAAGACTAACAAAGTTTGGCTGCTTATAGGGATTATCTATGTTAATGTTTATGAATAAAATTTCATATAATTTGAAGATCATGTTACAAGGTTTTATTTCCTGGTATCAGATGTATTGAAAACATAGTTTTATGAATTCAAATTGTGCTTGAAGTGAGGCAGTTAAAGGGGATTTCCATAGATGATAATATCATTTTAGAACAAACTGAAAACACTAGTAGCCAATTTTAGAGCTCCTATACTTTGACCCGATCTTTGGAGTGGCGCCTCTCTTGTAGTTGCTTCTTATATACACTAGTATCCTAACATACTAGTTTTCGGTAAAGTTTTTCAATCAAAATTAAAAAAGGTTGTATGTTTTCTTATATCATCGTTTGCTTCTAATATCATTGTGAATAACTAATTTTTCTAGTCTTCGATTGTGGTCAATTAATCGAAATTTCTAAATTGACCAAATCAATTGTATGCATTTTTTTTTTGAAAGGATTTGATGTTATTAGATATCAAAGCCATGAAAAAACAGGCCAGAGTCTAACAGAACTTACATAAGCAAGCCGGGACAAACCGGATAACCTATCTAAGCCACTCTAAACTCATTAAAATCTAAAGGGACGCTCGCTGAACAGCAAGCCTAAACTAAGCAAGAGTAGCCTCGCTCTCTAAGGAAGAAATATTCATCTAGTCTAATCTGCCAATCACGCAATTGTGGTACAAATATTAACTAGAAACGTCTTAGAAAAGCCTATAGAAATTACCCCTACTTCAAAAGGCTTGAGTCCAGAATTTCTAAAGTCGAGATAAACTTAAGAGAGTGCTAGTTCCTTCCCCTTAGGGTTGGAACCAACACCATCCTCAGTCTCCTCAGTAGCCAACAACCTCGGAAACAGGTCGCTCCTTAGGCTATTCTTGAAGATCTGCAGCCCTTCTCCAAAGTTGAGCCCCCCACAAACAGGCCTAGTCATAAGTAATAGCCCTTTAAAAGCAGCACCAAGCCCAGCCGGCCCAGACTCCTCAACAGTCGCAGGTCCAATCAATGCCGGGCCACAGAGAGTCCTAAGCCCAGCCACATCCAGCCCAGTAGCCCTATTCAGCCCGGTCAAAACGACAGTCAACCCCAATTCAAGACTAGGGTTTCCCATCGAGTTTTCTAGGAACTCTTCCCCGCAGCTGCACATTGGATCCAGCCCAGCCACTGCCAGCACAACAGCAACCCGCCTCGACCCTCCTACCGCCGCCAGAACACGCCGCAAACCTGCGGCACCACACCCCGAGTCGATTACTGACCCGCTCGGCGCCATCAAAGACGCCAGTGCCACCGGCCACCCAAACCAGAACTCAGCCAGCCTACGCCGCCACCACAACACAGAGCCGGACTGCCTCGAAACCTGTCGGTGCATACACCGTTGCAGCTTCGATACGATCCGCCAAACCATGTCCAAACAACCACCCTCAGCCGAGAATATCCTCGCCCGGAGCCTTTGAAAATCTTGATCGAGATCCCGACGCAGCTGATCGCCGTCATCGCGCCTCTGCCTGGTCTTGGGAGCACTGGACTCACCGCCACGATCGCGAAATAGAAATTTCGCCCTACCGGGTCGCTCCGCAATTGTCGGAGGCCCCATTCTTCCTATTGACTGTGAATTAATTTCTATCTAATCAATTGTATGCATTGTTCTTTTAGGTTGAGCTAGCATTAATTTTCAACTGACCATAATAAGGTCTTAAGCTAATTGGGAAACATGCGAAGATTGCAGATGACATCCCAATGCCAAAGTGTGAGTTCTCAGCATCAAATGAAGAATGATAGCTGACATGACAAAAAATGCAGCGAAAGATTAACCTTATCAAAGGACTGGAGTCTCTTATTAAGCATATTATTAGATGAACTGCTTTGAGTATATTACACTATCAAGAATAAGATCCATGAGATTCATTTAAGCCCATGGAGCACAAGTGATGAAGGAGGTTGGAAACTGAGTCAGGGTTAAGCTAGGTTTGGGGAGGCTACAGAAAACCACATTGCCTTCTCGAAACTTTCTTTGTCGATCTTTGAAGTCTTAACTACCTGAAAAATGAATATGGAGCTCGACCATCTGGCCAAGTTCACGACACGAGCGGATCGTACAGGCATAGTGCTCGAGAAGTTAAAAATTCAACTGACAACTTATAAAATCAATTAAAAAATGAGTACAAATGTCTGCCACTAATTAAGAAAAACAAACGCCAAGGCAACTGATTACGAAGAACCATCCTCTATATTAGTTACTTTTATCCCTTTTTAAATACCTACTCTCCCCTGTTTGCCAAGGGCTACAAGAGTTACACTAATGGAAACTTATGCATCTCATGATCATCATTATAAGAAAAAAGATTGCCATACATATGGCGCAAGCAGAAGGTCCGTGCTCTGCGTGCAACCTCCATTTGGCATGCAACTCTAGTTGATATCTTCTATACTTTAGTTGTGTGGGCATCTTGGATTTTGTGGTGGCACTTTACATATTCTACCAGCTACTTAATTGTCTCTGGATTTTGGAACTGTTAGAGGATTTTCCACCCTTGTCTTTGTAGGTATTTCTGGATGCAAAAGTTTTTCTTCCTCCACGGGCTGCTGTTACAGCACGTCGCCTCACCTTGTTCAAGCGTTTTTCCAGCTCAGCATCATTGTCATTAGTAACTGTCTCATTATCTCCCTCCTGTGAAAATAAAAAAGACTGTAAGGGAAGGAAGTTGAACAAAGGATAAAGTCGCAATTATCTTTACACACTATCCCACATTTGGGACCTACTCAAACTTGTTTGCTTATCTTGGGGTTACAATTGCTACGACAAAAGCCCGGAATGTAACATGCCACAATTGACAGCACACTCCAAGTCCTACATAAATGCTAAGTTCCAAGTCTTTGTAGGAAGAAAAATAAATTCAAGATCTACCTCGTTACTCCCATCTTCATTTTCGGGTTCACTGCTGGGACCTGCTTCACATGTTCTTACATTGCCCTCTGGTTCAACCTGCTCATCATGCTGTAACGTCTGATCCAATTACAAAAGAAGAATAAGTGCAAACATATATTGGATGATGCAACTAGCACCCAAAAAAGAGCCCTCTTTCCTGAATTAGTTACCTGACAGTTTAACATTATACATTTTGTTAAAATATTATATAAGCAATAAGTACAAAAAATTTCTAGTTCACTCTGGAAATACAATCAGTTATGATTTTGCTAATCTTCATTTTATACATAAGGTAGTCACTTGAGACCTCAACTTGTGACTCGGATTTAATTTTCTTCTGGACATCAACAGAATGTAAAAGAGTTT
This sequence comes from Rosa rugosa, assembly GCF_958449725.1. Lineage (NCBI taxonomy): Eukaryota > Viridiplantae > Streptophyta > Magnoliopsida > Rosales > Rosaceae > Rosa > Rosa rugosa. The sequence continues at coordinate 35,612,348 of NC_084823.1, forward strand.
ACTAAATAAAAATAAATAGAAAGAGAAAGATGTACCTGATCTGCCACATGCAGTGAATCAACACCCATTGTGTTTGCTTCATTTAACACAGAGATGTGCTCGTCATCTTCAGTATCTTCATCATCAGAACTAGCAACCTTCTTGATCCCTCCTTCAATAAACTGCATGTAATGATGTGATATTGAACATCATTAGTCACAGATGTCTATAATTTGGCCAAACAAGAAAACCCACATAACAGTAAATATCCCATCAGATGTTTTCCCAAGAGATTGGAATAACATGCGAAAGTAAATAAATATTGGTTTCCTTTTGAGCCGCATGAGAGTATGAAAGAATATCCAACAGCCTATGGCATTCTATGTGCGATGAAGCTCAATTCACATAAAGAATCTGTACAATGCTTCATTCAACACAATACCTTAGCAATTTCTTCCTGATCCTTCCTAGTAAACCCACTAGCAGACAGTTCCTTGTCTAGAAAACCAGTATCTTTCGCTATTGAAGTAAAAGAAGGCCTGCCACTATCATCTGTGTCCACCGCTGTTCCATCAATATCAGCTGTGCATTCATGGAAAGACATGTTGAATCTGAAAACAAGACAAATAAATTAAGAATCATAATAAACTAGGCTGATCCAGTAACCCAAACATTATTTTTATTCCCTATAACCATCAAAATTGAAACTCAACATTATCTATCAATAAGTAAGCCACAACCACCTATACCCATGATCTTGAAAGCCAGTAAGAAGAAAAAAATAACAACCAGAAAGGTCAATTTAAGTCTTTAACACGAATTGTTACCCCATCACAAATTCACAACTATTACTCCCATTTAGCTAACAATGATTTTTGGTTCTTATTATCCATCACAATGATTTAAACATTCAGAATGCTAAAGGCAACTGCATCTTGCTACAAAAAGATTACTGACCTCTTGCTGAAAAACTTAAAGACACATTCCACATCACGGTCAAAGTACCTGAAATATGAAACTTCATTGAATGAGATATGATATATGATGAGCACAAATGTTTTGGCCAGGAATACAAATCATATTGCTAACAGTCAACAATCATAAATTACAATAAGAAGTGGAAGAACATGACTGGCATTTATTAAGAAACAGCTTCTTACATTTGTGCATTACGATGTGATACAGAGACCATTTGGGGAAAATCAATCATGGTGATCTTCTCGTCATCATCAATCTAACAGGAGAAATTCAAAAATTATTACAAGTTTGCCAATGTGCTGAAAAATGGGAAGTCAAGCAGGCCTTTTGATCCATGTATATTAATTCATTATCACGTATATCTCGCTGCCAAGTGAGAGCCAAAAGGCAGGACCCATGTTTTAACAATCAGAAGATTATGTAATTCTCATTTTTTAAGATACAAGAATATAGAGGTCAACCTAAAGGGTGCAAACAAAAAATGCCACTGCCTCAAAATGCATACCATAATGTTAAATTCATTGAAGTCACAGTGAATCAAACCATGTTCTGTCAGACGAACAACGAGCCCAATGATAGTATTGAAAACTATCTCAGGATTTTCCAATTGCTTCACCTGCACACTATATTGAACAGAAGGTAAGCTCCATAGATCCACGAAGGAGCATGACCAATATTTCTTTGTTTCCTTTTTCTTGAGCAAGCTAGCTCCAAAGGAAACATACTAGGAAAACATTAGATCTGCCAAGCACAATCAGTAATATGCCATTCCGAATTTATAAAGAAGAAGCTTACAGTGGGTAGCCTGGTACTAGTGACATAATCACACAATGCCTGTTACAATCCACTGCATTTGGAACAGGAAAACCATGCTCTTCTAAAGCCTGCTCAAGCAGAGAAACAGCGTAAAGTCAAAATCAACATAATAGACACAGAATTGGACCAACAAACAAAACTAAAAATGACGAAAGATAGAGATAAAGAACCTTCATAAAAGAAAATTCTCTGAGTGCAGCAAGATGGGACAAGTATAGCCAATTGAAACTGCTACGATGTTTTAAGTAATCACGCTTAGACTTGACAGCCCTAAAAGAAGTTCTACCAAGCCTGTGCAATTTCATTGCCATCACTGTACCATCTTCGGTGGCCACCTCAAAAATATCTTGAAGAAAAGAAATGCTATGAGTACGGGAACCTCAAAACCCGCATCTGTTACATATAATAAGAAGGAAAGAAAAAGTACCAGACTCTTTTCCAACACCAAGTTGGCGACCAACGGCTGAAAAGACTCCACGGTTGACCAAAGTCTTAATTGCAAGGAAATCATAACCGAGGTACGTTAGCCGAAACCCATCATCTGGAGGCACACAATAACCAAGGAAAATGAGAAAATATCAAAACAATAATACTTTATACTTAGAATGAGAATATTAAATTTACATTTAGAGGCGTCGTGGTGCAAGAGCTTATGCTTGAGCAGATTTTTCATAACTTTGTAAGTGCCACCATGCCTACATATAAAACGATTTGCTAAGAGTTAGAGAAAAGGTGGACACTTTGAAATTCAAGAAGTGAAAAGAAGAAATCTGAAATCAAGAAACATACTTGAGCGCAGCTATACGCTCCACCAGTTCAGCGGGTACGATTTCATGCTGAAAGAAAAGGAAGGGTTTAAAGATTCAATACAGGGCTAAGAACACTTGAAAAAGAAAAAAAAAAAGATTTAACTAAGTAAGATAAGAGGGACATTTACATTTCTCATTCCCATTTCGACAGCGGTTAAAACCCTGAAATCCTCTTTAGTGAGGTATCTCAACACATCCACATCCAGCTTCATCTCTGCTGCTTTTTATCTACTTAGCCTTTGGGAAGCTGATTTCTGGAATCAGTGATTCAGGCTACACACAACAAAGCAAAATATATCAGAAACATAGAGCAGCAAGTGCATAATGTTGGCGTTTACAACTCAAAATAGAAGCAAATGCGAAAAGCAGCATTCTGATCATCAACAAATAGCCAGGACTGTACTTATTCCAAACTAACGCTCAAAAAGAAGTAGAAATTAAAATCAAAGGGTTTTCCCACAAGAGGTGCCACGCAATTGCCAACTGAATTTTGTTTTATGTGTTGGACCTAATTCAATTTGTCATCTATGTTTTGAATAAAAGGTTAATTAGAAAAAATAAAAAGTAGAAGGAATGAGGGTGGGATAGTAGTAAAGTTGTTAATCAGTAGAAAGAAACCTAGAGTGAAGCAACTGGAAACGAATTAAGGAACAGAAAACACAAAAGAATGGAGGAATCATACTAAAGAATATAGGTAAAAAAGGAAGAAGGAGGCCGTCGAACCAAACTAGCTCGGCACATCTTCCGTCGTCGAACCCAGTTCACTAGAACCATGATACAACCAAAACCATGATACAAGAGAAATTGAGTTTCTACTTATAGAAGCAGCATGCGGCGGCGAAACAGAGCAGACAGAAACCAACCCAACCAGGGTTGTTCTTGTATAGTCTTATCTAATTCATATTCATTATAGTCTTATCTAATTCATATTCATTCAAAAACCGAAACACATATAAACGAACGAACAAATGACACAGAGCTGCACACCTTGACACATAACTTGCAGTCAGTCTGGGGCCTCTTGAACTGCTTGAGGCGCTTCTTCACAGTCTGGGGCCTCTGAGGAACTTCGAATGGGATAATATATATATATATATATATATATATATGGTGGGAGGAGGAAAAACAAGGAAGATGTGGAGAGTGGTTCTGATGAGGAGCTTACCAAGTACGAGAGAGGAGGTTGAAGAAGCTGGGGTCCGGGAATGCTTTGGGTTTGGAGCGTGTGGCGGAGGAGCGACCGAATCAGGTTTTGAAGACACAGGAGAGATCTCTCGATGGGTTTTGAGTTTTGACGGCAGAGGAGGCTGGGAACAGAGAAATCGTTTTGCTCAGCAATTCTGGGTCAAGGTAACAGGGACTGTGAGCTCGGCGAACGGTTGGAGACGGCGAGGTGAGCAGAAGAAGAAGAAGAGGAAGAGAGACAAGGAAAATACTATGGTGTAATAAGGGTAATTTCGACATTTCATCTAAACTGATGTTGAAAAACTAAAAAGTGGGGCCCCATGTCGGGGCCAACTGTGACGTCATGATCGGAGAGAAATTTGAGATTTGGACGCGGGTGATGAAAATTTTAAATGTAAGGACCATCATGATTAAAAAAAAATATCAGGAACCAAACTGATGTTTGCCTCAAAGTTGGAAGGGGCAAACTGAATTTAGTCCAATTTTTTTTTTCTCCAAAATGTTCGGGCGGGCTTGAGCCCACCCCATGATGTATGTAGATCCGCCAGTACAGGCTGGTACCACTAATATGTGATTCGAGTACGAAGACAAACCCATGTGGTTTCTCACAAGCTAGCGCCCCTACCCCATGCATCTCAAGGCTTCTTCACCAATCATTCATGTAGCAGATGGTTTTCCACAATTCCACATACCACTTCTTCATCTATATATACAACACATGACCAGGTTCTTGAGTAAACTCAACTCCTCTCCTTGCAACTGCAAGCATCGAATTAAGCTTTCTCTGTTTCTCAAGTCCTTTGAATACTTTTCCTCCTTCTTGTTGGAGAGGAAATATCCCACATTGGAAAAGTGGCAAATAAAATATAACTTATAAGTATGTGGATCACATCCAATTGTACTGAAGCTTTTTGTGATTAAAACTCAACATCTATTGGGGGTTAAGTTGGGACAATATCGGTACAATGGTGGACCACGGGCCACTCTTATAGCTGTTTAACATAGTATCAGAGCGGGTCCCTCTCCAATTGTGTCTCCAATTATCATGGCATGGGCCTGAATTTGGGTTCCTTATATTGCCATCGGAAAATTCCGATTGGATTGTTACCAAGTGTCCGATGTGGGCCTTGCATTGTTATAATGGTGGACTACGGGCCACTCTTATCGCTGTTTAACACTTCTTTGATCACTTTGGTATATAGAACCATGGGTTTCCAATTTCCTCAAATTGCTAACTCAAAGACATCAGATATCCCAAAAGGCTACTTTGCAGTTTATGTTGGAGAGAGCCAGAAGAAACGAAATGTGGTTCCGATATCATACTTGAACGAACCTTTGTTTTTGGATTTGCTGAGTCAGGTGAGTCAAGTTGAAGAAGAGGCTAAGCAGTTGATAACTTCATCATATACTGAATCAAATTGCCTCTTGCACTGAGGAGAAATCTGCTGTACTTCCTCAAGTTGTTTCTTAGCTGAGAAGAAAGATGTCCAAATTCTGAAGAAGAATCAAATCACATCTTATGAAGCAGGCAAATGAGAACATTGTATATACGATATACTCTCTAAGGGAATTGGTCTGAAGTATTTTACTATTTTTGAAGGAAAAGGGAGTGAATATCACCTCTCTCTTCGTTATATCATTATCGTATTGTAGCTCTATATTTTTGCAACTTAAATTCGTAATTGGCTCAAACTCGTTTTCAGCCATAATTTTACTTTGGTCGTAGTTTGATTTTAGCCATAACCAACATTCTAGTCTAATGTGGCACTCTCTAAATATTGCTAAATTTAGAGAGTGCCACATCTTTCAAAATGTGGATGATAAGAGACAGGAAACCGATTCCTCGGGTATGTAAACAATGGTATAGAATTGAAAGCTTAACCCGTTCAATACTTAATGCCTCTGACAGTTGTCATCCTAATCCAACTTTTTCATCTGATATATATACTCGCCAAACTACTAAAAAGGTATCCTAATCTTACAAATGTCAAAATCTCAAAAATGTTGACCAAGGTAGGAGTACTAAGAAGTCGTTTGACACTTGCTCGTTCACCAACGATTCATATATCTATCTCCAAGGAGGGCTTTGCATATGCTAATTGGAATACCCCCCCAGAAACATATAAGAAGTTTTCCCCTCGTACTGCTCGAGAAAATTCAAAATTATGGATCTCGTAAGATCGAGAATGTAGCTCTTATAGGTCACACCAAATTTGGCAATCCTAGCCCTTCTCCTCGTGAGTGAGGCAATTTTTCGTAATATCAGGTCAATGAACTCCATTCTCCTCTTCTATCTAGCTAAACTATCATTGCTTATTGGTACCATCCAGCTTCACTAAAAGCATGCTTCATGTACAAAGTATCTTTTGATTAGTTCTAGGCCTCTAATGTGGCAGTCTTGTAATTGTTGTCAAGTCTGTAATCTTCTCCAAATATGTTAAGAGAAAAATTCAGTCACCGTCCCCAAACTATGCTGCCAAGGCCAATTTGATACCCAAACTCTCAAAAGTATCAATGTGATACCCAAACACGTATTTTGACATCAATGTGATACTTCCGTCAAAAATTCCTAACGGGGCCGTTTGTTTGCTAACGTGGCAAGCACGTGGGGTCTCAAAAAAAGTAAAATGACCAATTTACCCTTTTTTAATTCATTGTTTTCTTTTCATTTCTTTTTCTTTTTTCTCTTCTTCTTCTTCTTCTTTTCATTTCTTTTTTTTCTTTCTCTTCTTCTTTCTCTTCTTCTTCTTCTTCTTCTTCTGGGATTTTCCTCTAGCCAAACCGCCGCAACTTCCGCTGCAAGCTCCGCCACCACATTTCCTTAATTACGTGACAACGTCATCAGCCACAGCCACCCACCTCATTTTTTTTTTTTTAAATCTTCTTCTGGGTCTGCTTCTTCTTCGAGCTCGGTGGTTGGATGCTGAGAAATTGAAGAGGATAGGTTGGGTTGGAGGCGGCGGCCGTGGAGGGTGATAGGAGAAGCGAAGTTAGGCAGGGATCGGGAGTTGGGGTTGGCAGCGAGGTCGAGGTAGGAGAATGGGAACTGTCGTCAAGGTCGCCGCTGCTGCACCAAAATCGAAGGCCAAGGCCAAGGCCAAGCCCGAAGCAAACGCCGAACCAATCAACCCCAAGAGAAACGTGAATAGGAACGTCGGCATTCTGAAGCCAACATGAGGGAGATCATTCGCAATAACCAGCTGAAGGAGTTGTTTGAACTTTTTTTTTTTTGGCAGTCGGAGTTGTTTGAACTTTTAAGGGAAGGAATGGGTCAACTTTTTGGAGATTGGGAAGTTGCTTTCGCGTCATTTTGTGAAGGCCGAGTGAATGAGAATCATCTTTTGGTTATTATATTGTGTAAAAGTAGGAAAAGGTCCGCACGGTTCTTTTGAGACCACAAGTAGGGGTTTTTTAATTGATATTTAGTGGTGAATGTATAAAAGTAATTAGATTAAACATTAAAAACAAAAAAAGAAGAAGTCATATTTGTGTGCAGCCCACGCCCCACTGCCCACTAGCCCATGCTTTTTAACCCAAAAACAATAAACAAATACCCAACAATAAAAAACTCTCTTTGTTGTAACCAAAAAAAAAAAAAAAAACTCCCTTTGTTCATCCCGAATCGGGATTTCCAGTTCATCTTCATCACTTCCCCAATTTCCAGTTCCAATTTCTTCCCCAGATTCTTCCCCAATCTAGATAGCTTTGCTGTTTTCTTACTCTGTAAAGGAACTGGATACAAGCTATAACTTAACCGAAAAACACGGTTCCGGCAAAAAAAAGGGACGACACCAAACCGGAAAAAATATATCGGTTTCGGTTTCGGTTCCGGCAAAAAATGCCAAAAACAAAACCGATCACAGCCCTAGCGTTTACTGCAATTCCGACAAGGTTATCAGCTCCTCTTGCATTTACACCAATCCCCGGAAGAGGAGCTTGTTGACTCCGAATCGGTGCGAGGCGTCGATGACGTTGGTCTGGATTTGGAGGTTGAGGGCGATGAAGTCAGCCGGGTGGTGTTGGTGGCGCGGATGCCGCCGACTTTAGCAGCGGCGAGGATTGCGAATTGGGGCTTTTCGGCGGCGAAGAAGGACTCGACGTCGTTTTAGCGCGTGAGGTCGAGGTTGGTGTGGGTGTGGAGGACGAGGTTGGTGAAACCTAAGGACTGGAGCTTGCGGACGATGGCGGAGCCTAATTGGAGAGGATATCGGCGGGGTTAGTGATGGTTTGGGTGGTGGAGAAGGAGAGGAGAGAGAGGAGGTGGAGAGAGAAGAAGAAGAGTCAGGTTGAAGAAGAAGAAGAAGAAGAAAAAGAAATGAAAAGAAAAAAATAATTAAAAAAAGAGGGTAAAAAGTCCATTTTGCCCTTTTTTTTTTTGCCCACGTGCTTGCCACGTCAGCAAACAAACGGAGCAGTTGGATTTTTTTGACGGAAGTATCACGTTGATGCCAATATAGGTCTTTGGGTATCACATTGATACTTTTGAGAATTCGGGTATCAAATTGGCCTTGGCAGCATAGTTTGGGGACGGTACATGAATTTTTCTCATATGTTAATGATACTAATATCAACATCCCTTGTTCAGCCGTACAAGCTTGATATCGTATTGATGTAGGTAAGTTCATTGTGAGCATTGTATTGGTTGCAAGTTTTGTCACACCAACCTACCATTAGTTCTTCGTTGAAATTAGTGACAATGATATTAACCCTTGGGTATCGCTCTGCAATTACTGCCATATGCATAACACTAGATTGGGTGACACCTATGCAGCATATGTCATTGTGTCGGAGGAAGTGCATTTTGATTCTGATTCTCTGGTAAATTGACAGCTAAAGGAACAACGATTAAAGGTACTTGATCCGCCATTAATGATCCCAAATGTAGAAACACAATACCATGTAACAAATCACAACAACAAATATGAAACTCTTGCAAATTTATCACATACAAAATAATGAAACCAAGAAATAATTAATATGCTTGAGCAACAATGAAGCAATTCATTGATTCTCACACACAGGTACAAAGAACAACCTTATATAGAGGGATGTGCAGTAGACAAAAGCAAAAGCGGCTCTGAAGCCAAAGAGACAAAATACAAGAACTCTCCCAACTAAAACACTCCAAACTAAACTAAATTACATAACTAAATATTTAATACGTAGGTCAGACAATCATTTAAGGCTTGGTTTGTTTTCCAACACCAGAACACGAACACAAGAGCGTTGACAATCCTATAAAATGAATACAATACGTACCTCGTTTTTGGGCGAATGATCAAAAACATTGTTTTCCGCCAAATGACTGAAAATCTCGTTCTCGGCCGAATAATTAATTATCTTCATTCTTGGCTGAATGAACAAATACTTCATTCAACCAAACGAACGAATAACCAAATATATCATTCTCAGCTGAGTGACCGATTATCTTTATTCTTGGCTGAATGATTGAATACTTCGTTTTCAGCCAAGTAACCTGTTTGGCTCCAATTTCGCTGCAGCTGGTCAACAGTCTCTTTTCTGCGCGGGCGTGCCAGCACCGTTCGGGTGCGGTCGTCGGGGATGTCCCTTGACCTGACTTCTTTCAAGCAATTGTGGACGAGGAGAGCACCAACCTCGTCGTGGGATTCTTTGTGCCTCGTGGTGAGGACTTTTGCTGAGCTTCTTGAAAATCACCAAATCGATACTCGATGTTGTAGATCGAGCAGAGCGAGAACCACCGGGAAGTGAGGAGAACTTGCTAAAGCGTGACTTTAGCTTGGCTGGGTTGCTAGGGCGTTACCCTTGCTTGGCTGGTTCTGTAACCGTTGTGGTCGCGGCACTACCGTCGGCTCCCGAGGAGACTAGGACCGAAGCACGTTGACAGAGGGTTTGGTGGCACTGAAAGTCGGCTTCTGAGAAGACTAGGACTAGGAGTGTGATCACCGGTAAGAGAAAGAGAAAGAGAGGGAGAGGAGTTGCTCTTAGAGAGGTTTGCTCTAGAGAGAACTTAGATCATCTTAGAGATGTTTTGATGTTGTGAATGTGTGTTTTAGAATGAGAAGAGAAGGTGTTTATATAGGGAAGAAAAAGAAGAGTGAAATGATGAGTGGAAGAAAAATAATGAAAGTAGATCTAAGTTCACTTGTAAAATATGGAAAAGATAGAGAAAAGATGAAATGAAAGCAAAGCATGAAGGTGCAGCAACATGGAAGTGGTGATGATCTATTAAAGAGATTGTAGAAGAAAAATATATCCAAGGAAAAAGAGAAAAGCATCTAGCTTTCTTCATGTGGGTAGGAAACATGAACATGTGAATATTGAGCTGGTTTTAGGTCAGTTTCTGCCCCTTTATTCCTTCAATTATTTCTCCAACAAGACTTCATTATATGCCTTCGACTTCTTCATATGAAATGTTCCACTATGAGTGTAGATCATCCTGACAAATTTTCAGATTTTTATTCCATGTTGTTGGGCCGAAAATGCTGCTGGACCTCTTACAGGTCCAGTTTTCCAGTTTTGCTTCTGTAGAAAATTGGGCTGATTGTTTGAAGGCCTTCCACTCAAAAAAAACTCTTGCACTCTTCATAATAAATGATCCTTGGGCTGTCTAGAATGGATCTGGAAAGTTTCATCACATTTCGATATCATTTGGTTAGTCTGCCACCCCTCCTTCCTTGTCTAGCTCGGTTTTTTCTAGCCGAAGTAGGAAAATATGCTAAAGTTGACTTGTCATACTTCCATAGTAGGCTTTATTTAGCCTCTAAATATATATATTTCGAGCTTGTCGACAATATATAGCTTGAGCCACTGATATTGGCTCAATTTCTCCAAGACGTGCCTTGTCAGGCCAAAATGTTCATTTTGGGTCCAAACATTGCCCCCCAGACCTCGAAGTCAAAGGTCTTCGTCTTGACTGAAGAGGTCTTGAATCAGCACTCCTCTTATAATGTCGTTGCTCCAAAGCCACTTGTATTGGCTTGACTAAAATTACTTGAACAGTGGACTATCTCCCTCTTAATTATATATAATGAGCATACATATATTAATCGCTAGTCTTCCTACGCGAACCATCCTTTGCGAGGCCATGTAATTAAAACCACTTCGCTGCCAACAATTCGCAACCCAGCTTTCGCCACAATTATTGGCAAAAATATTGATTTGACCTCCTCCACTGCTAATACCATACTAGGCATATTAAATGCCTCTTGTATATGTGCCCAGACCAATACCAATGGCCTCTTAAGTATATTAGCAAGTTCCAGCCACTATTAGGCAAGAACACAATTTTTTGCATCCTCCGCGAAGCACAAATTTGAAACTCTTTTTGTATTTTTGTATTTTGTATTTTTTTTTTTTTTTTAATTTTAATAAGACATTGTGAATCAAGGTTTAGACATGCGGCCCAAGTATAGTCGCCTAGACACAAATTTTCTTTCAAATCCTTTGGGCAACCTTACTGAAATGGCCAGGTGGGGGAGGGCGAACAAGAGAGGCAGAATCCATTTTGGCATGAGCTACTCCCACATAGTGGTTTAGGCCCATTTGCACGCACTTCTGGATTCAAGAACCTGTCATGAACGTTGTCCCCTTTCTAGACACCATTTCACATAGGCTATACTTACTAAGATGAGAAAGGTCATAAGTGTGAAGACAGTTCAACAAGTGTTAATAAAAGCCGCCCTTAACCTTAAGGGACCTGAACTAGGCACCAATAAGGAGTTTAGGCCAATATTAACAAAAGAGACTTCATCTATTCCGTTATGATTCACAAATGACGAAAATAAAAATGAAAACTGAAAATTGACAGGAAATTTAAAAACAAAGAAAGAAGTTAGCAGCACTATATTTGGCTAACCTCCAGAAGGCCACGGGGGAGGCCATCTATGCTTCACTCCAAGCTCCGATGTATCAAAATTTGTAGGGTAAAAATCCCTCCTATGAGAGCTTGTAGAAAAAGAACAAAGATACTTCTCGTTGAAGAATTTGGAGGAATTTGGCTCGTGAGAGGGGTATTCTTGCCCCCCAAGTATCTTTGTTGGTTGACGAGACATGATCTCCAATTGTAATTTGGAAGATGACGGTGTCCCAAGATCGGCTTTGTCGCCAACTGTCGCCAACTTCTCTTGATCAAAGGGATGATCATGGGTCATATCTTGCCCCCCATGCATCTGATCAGTAGCCACATATTTGGCTTGATCAGTGGAGACATCAGATATTTGTTCAGAGACAATTTTCTTGTCTGAAGAACAATCTTGTTGATGACGTTCTCCATAAGTAGCCTCTATGTAAGGCTGTGATTCACCAGTGAGGCCATTAGGTTGATTGCCACCTATAGGCAAATCAGCCTCATAAATGACCTCTTCTCGAGCGTTCTGCTCAATTTCTAGGTCCCAATCGCGAAACCTCTGCTTTGTTTTTGCGATCAAAATGGCCATGTCCCTGGCTTGCTTTTCTTTATTCCTCTCGATGTTGGCCATGATGATCGCGAGCTGTTCATCAATGCTTGCCCCCTCTGGGATGGGAATAGGCATAAACTCATCATTAATGGCGGTATCGCCAATGGTGGCAACATTGTCCATCAATTCACTTTAGGAATTTCTTTTGATAAAGATTTTCCCCTGGCATCTCAATGATGACGAAAAAAGACTCTAGTATAGTCCCACTGGGCGTGCCAAAATGTTTGTTTTGAAACCCGGTGGTTGAATGTCTTCAAGAAAAGAAAAAAAATTCTAACATTGTCCCACTGGGCGTGCCAAAATGTTTGTTTTGAAGCCCGGTGGTTGAATGTCTTCAAGAGAAAAAAAATTCTAACCTGGTCCCACTGAGCGTGCCAAAATGTTTGTTTTGAAGCCCGGTGGTTGAATGTGCTTCAAGAGAAAAGACTCTAATGTAGTCCCACTGGGCGTGCCAAAATGTTTGGCTCCAATTTCGCTGCAGCTGGTCAACAGTCTCTTTTCTGCGCGGGCGTGCCAGCACCGTTCGGGTGCGGTCGTCGGGGATGTCCCTTGACCTGACTTCTTTCAAGCGATTGTAGACGAGGAGAGCACCAACCTCGTCGTGGGATTCTTTGTGCCTCGTGGTGAGGACTTTTGCTGAGCTTCTTGAAAATCACCAAATCGATACTCGATGTTGTAGATCGAGCAGAGCGAGAACCACCGGGAAGTGAGGAGAACTTGCTAAAGCGTGACTTTAGCTTGGCTGGGTTGCTAGGGCGTTACCCTTGCTTGGCTGGTTCTGTAACCGTTGTGGTCGCGGCACTACCGTCGGCTCCCGAGGAGACTAGGACCGAAGCACGTTGACAGAGGGTTTGGTGGCACTGAAAGTCGGCTTCTGAGAAGACTAGGACTAGGAGTGTGATCACCGGTAAGAGAAAGAGAAAGAGAGGGAGAGGAGTTGCTCTTAGAGAGGTTGCTCTAGAGAGAACTTAGATCATCTTAGAGATGTTTTGATGTTGTGAATGTGTGTTTTAGAATGAGAAGAGAAGGTGTTTATATAGGGAAGAAAAAGAAGAGTGAAATGATGAGTGGAAGAAAAATAATGAAAGTAGATCTAAGTTCACTTGTAAAATATGGAAAAGATAGAGAAAAGATGAAATGAAAGCAAAGCATGAAGGTGCAGCAACATGGAAGTGGTGATGATCTATTAAAGAGATTGTAGAAGAAAAATATATCCAAGGAAAAAGAGAAAAGCATCTAGCTTTCTTCATGTGGGTAGGAAACATGAACATGTGAATATTGAGCTGGTTTTAGGTCAGTTTCTGCCCCTTTATTCCTTCAATTATTTCTCCAACAAGACTTCATTATATGCCTTCGACTTCTTCATATGAAATGTTCCACTATGAGTGTAGATCATCCTGACAAATTTTCAGATTTTTATTCCATGTGGTTGGGCCGAAAATGCTGCTGGACCTCTTACAGGTCCAGTTTTCCAGTTTTGCTTCTGTAGAAAATTGGGCTGATTGTTTGAAGGCCTTCCACTCAAAAAAAACTCTTGCACTCTTCATAAGAAATGATCCTTGGGCTGTCTAGAATGGATCTGGAAAGTTTCAGCACATTTCGATATCATTTGGTTAGTCTGCCACCCCTCCTTCCTTGTCTAGCTCGGTTTTTTCTAGCCGAAGTAGGAAAATATGCTAAAGTTGACTTGTCATACTTCCATAGTAGGCTTTATTTAGCCTCTAAATATATATATTTCGAGCTTGTCGACAATATATAGCTTGAGCCACTGATATTGGCTCAATTTCTCCAAGACGTGCCTTGTCAGGCCAAAATGTTCATTTTGGGTCCAAACATAACCGAATATCTCTTTCTCGGCCGAATGATTAATTACCCTCATTCTCTGCCGAATGATTGAATATATATCTCGTTCTCAACCATAACTTTACTTCAGTCATTATTTGATTTTAGTCATGACCAACCTTCTACTCTAATGTGGCACTCTATGACGATTGCTAAATTTAGGTTCAAACACAAGGACAGCAAAGACAACAACATGTCAAGGTCGGCATGCTTTGCAGGATTTGTGTGTTTGCCCCACTAGATGAAAGCAAAACCAAAAATTGTTAAAATATATATATATATTTGTTTTATCCTCCATCCGACAATATTCCAATTTCATATCCTTTACTTCATCTTATATATCCCTCTCAATGCCTGAAATAATAATCCTTCACTAGATTTGAGTTGCTTAACCTATCTAAGATATGAACTTATGAAGAAGAATGATTATATCAAATGAGCTATCTAAAACTTATGGTCATATTGTGATATTATACACCTTTGTCCAAACAAAAATAAAATAAAATAAAAATAAAATAAAATAAAAGGAGAGGATATTATCATATAATTCTCTTTCTTGTCTTATGTTTGATTACATTCTTCTTGTAGGTCTGTATTATGATTAGATACTCATAGGCAGCATATTTCCACAGAAATCGGCATAACCTTCAAAACAAATTTCCAGAAAATGCTAAATGCATGTGGCTTTTCTAAATCTGAGATTTCATGCTATAGACAAGGGTTTCTCGTTCAAATATTCGAAGGTTCGCGGTGATCTAATGACTAGGTTTAGTTTACAATAAATGAGTAGAGTTAAGTTTAACACAATGACATTAACCATCAATCATCATAAACAAATAACAATGTCCATGTAGCTCAGTCACATGTACAACGAAAAATCAGTTATCTGAAGAAGGAAACTACATGTAAGGCAGACTGATCAGTTCAAATAAGCATCAGGGAAACATAATATAGCAAATATTATTAGAGATTCTTAAAGTCATTTCATCAAATAGCTGGTGCTCACAATTTATATTCACATGAACTTTATCTCTGAATGATCGAAGAGGAACATCTAGTTATTCAACCAATAAATTCAAGCATTCAAACTTAAAGTTGCTTAGTCATAAACAATGAATGAATGAAGGGTTCCCGGAATAAGGTAGACTATCTGGAATCAAAAGAGAGGGAAATGCAGAAAGAAGAGAGAGTGGGAAAATTTTTTGAACTATTTCTCGATTTATATATGCGTGTCATCCTTGCGCAGAAGCCATGCTAATATTCTCTATATAGTTCCAATTTTTTTGAGTGCGGGGCCATGCTAATCTTCTTTATATCGTTTCAATTTTTATTGGATATCTCCCGAATGAAATGGTTATCTTGCGAGATTCTTCTATATGAAGAACCTTACATAGCCGCATTTCTTCGTGGGACTTGACACCCATGCTTCAACAAAGAAATCTGTATCCGTGTTGTATAGCAATTAAAGAAAAAGTTATTTTGCGACCTTGGATAAAAGTTAACCCGAAGTCGATCTTGAGCAATTGGTAGTAAAAACTGAAGAGTTCCTATATTACGTATACAATTTTAAATCTTCATTTCCCACGTATTTTCCACTGGCTGGAATTGATCATATGTTCATTCTTCACATTCCTGGTCCTCTCCATACAGAGGAAGTTTTAAGATGTGTTTATCTTAAAAGTATGGACTAGTACACCTAAATAGCTTAGGTTTAATTTATTAACTTTCTGCTCAAGCTTCGTGATAGCAAACCCCAAGCATTTTGCATGAACTAATTTCTTTTCGACTAACCGCAATCACCATTGATTGTTCCTCCCCTTCAGTCTTTAAATCAGCACTATTACAACAGAAGCAAAACCCTTGGTTTCCAGGGGATGTTAAAGGGCATCCACAACAAATGAGTAGGTAGTGGCATGGTCACAGCAAATTCAGATAACTAAGAAATTAGTGAAAACAACTAAGAAATTATTCTAATCATGATGAAAGAATAATGTTCCTCATTGCAGCAGCTATTGATTCTCAAGTATTTAAATCAGTACCTGTGGTAGTCTACTCATGCTTGACATAAAACAAACTTTCTAGACTGAGCAAACAAAACAAATATTTCCTCAGATTGTTGAAACTAGAGATCGTAGATTGTAGATCAAACAACAAACCTAATGCTATAATGGTTCGTGCTCCGGCCCCATGAAAATTTGTCTTAGCACCACCAATTCTTGTTGTGAGCAGCATTGATTATCAATGTTGGGCAGAAGTGCAGAACTGCGTGTCGAAAGTCAGCCTCTTATTTCTAAGATAGAAATTCACATCTGGTAATCGCTTTCTTGTATGTTAATGTATAGGGTGTTGGGAAGGAAGACATGTTTCTAGAAGAGGACATAGTTTCTTCAGTAGCTTATATATGTGAAAGCTATGGGAGGATAATAACTTACGATAATGGCAAGACAAACCCATGTGATTTCACGAATTCTCACAAGCTAGTGTCCCTCATTCAGCTACACATTTCATGTACAATACGATAGACCTACTTCACCACTTACTAGCTTCAGCATGTAGCAGATGATTGCGGTCTCTTATCATAGCATAGCCTCATCTCTCAACGTTGTTTGTAAGATGGAGTGAAACCTGTGGTAGTCCTCTTCTTGTCTGCTATATATCAAATAAAGGATGTAGGGAACATTGTTTGTGTCCAAGTATACAGGTTGGTACCATTTACATGTGCTTTAAGTAGGAAGACAAACCCATGTGGTATCTCACAAGCTAGTATTCTACCTGGAGCCCATCTCAGTGCCTCTTCAACAATCATTTCATGTAGCAGATGGTTTTCCACACACCATTTCTCCATCTATATATACACACACATGATCAGGTTTATGAGCAAACTCAACTCCTCTCATTGCAAGCATCAAATTAAGCTTTCTCTGCTTCCCAGGTCCTTTGAATTCTTTTCTTCCTTTTTTGATCATTTAAGGATACAGAAACCATGGGTTTCCGATTGCCTCGAATCGCTAACACAAAGACATTAGATATCCCAAAAGGCTACTTTGCAGTCTATGTTGGAGAGAGCCAGAAGAAACGATTTGTGGTTCCAATATCCTACTTGAACCAACCTTAATTTGTTTCTCGATTTGCTGAGGAAGAATTTGGATACAATCACCCAATGGGTGGTATCACAATTCCTTGCAGTGAAGACGCCTTCCTTGATCTCACTTCCCGCCTAAGTGTGTGATGTAGAACGACTGGCAGAAGAGTTTGAGGAGCAGCTAGAGAAACGCATCGAGAAACAACGTCGCAAGCAAGCATAAGTTTCCTATAATTCTTAGGTTTATTTTCCTTATCTTCATAAGCAAGCATACATTTACTATTTCAATAAGGACTTCCAGTCCAGCAAGTTTGTTATTTCCTAGTTCTAAAATAAATAGGATTATGAGTTAGAGCCTATATAAGGCACCCTCTACGTTGTATCAAACAATCAACAATTCAATAACAATTCAGTTTCTCAGAGATTTATCTCTCTTATTGTTCCATATTCGGTTCGACGCTTGTCTACCGTTTTCATCTATCATCCTTGTAGCTTTCACTGCGTTAGTTGGCATCAGAGCATGGTTTCGCCTGTATTGATGGCAGACGACGAAGCGAGAGTTAATATCACAACACTCGCCGACGCTGGTCGGGAGATTACTGCTATGAAACAAGATATTGGGAATTTTCGTCAAGACACCAGCAGGAATTTGGCAAATCCAACAACTCTTGTGGATCAATTGGCGAATAACGTTCAGCAGCTTACAGTGGCAGTGCGAGCCGGAGGAGTTGCCCGAGGCCAACACCGTCAGCAAGAACGAAACTACGATTCTGAGGAAGAAGATGAAAGGGGCCCACCAAACAATCAACAACAAAACCGCCAAGAAGAAAATTATAGAATGAAAGCTGACATATCTTTCTTCAATGGAAACTTACAGATAGAAGAATTTCTTGATTGGCTTTCTGAAGTGGATAGGTTCTTCAGTTTAATGGATGTCCCAGAAAACAAGCAAGTGAAGACAGTTGCTTGGAAGCTAAAAAGCACCGCTGCCTGTTGGTGGGATGATTTGCAGGAGTCACGAATTCGACAAGGAAAAGAGCCTGTCAGAACATGGCGGAAGATGAAAACCCTTCTCAGGGGACGTTTCTTACCTCGAGATTATGAGCAAACTTTGTTTGAGAAGTACTATGACTGTGCTCAGCAAAATCGATCTGTATTTGACTATAACCATGAGTTTATGCGACTTAGCGAGCGAAACCGATTAGAAGAGAGGGAAACTCAGAAAGTTGCAAGGTATCTACATGGTTTAAAGCCAGAAATCCGAGACAAAATAGGATTACAAGTAATATGGACTCTAGCAGAAGCCATGAACCTAGCATTAAAAGCGGAAACCTTACTAGCAAAAACTAAAGTCAATCAGCAGACTACCACGGGCTATCGCAAAAATTGGGCTGAGCCATCTACTTCAAAAGGGTTGCAAATTAAAGAACCTTCAAAGGAGCAGTACATTAGAACAGAAACAAATGGTGGAGACCGAGGGAAGGCTAATGTTCCGTTTCGAAAACAAGGACAACTAGGTGGTTTAGGAGATTATGCCAAACCAAGGGGTGACAAGTGTAATCGATGTGGTATTCCTGGTCATACTTCCGATAAATGTACTCAACGAAAAGGATTGCATTATGTGGAGGAATATGAAGATGATGAAGAGCATGATGAGGTTGCAACTACTGAAATCGAAGGCCGAGATTTTGATGATATCCCACCGTTTCTAGTTTGCCAAAGACTTTTGTTAACAAAGCAAGGACCCGAAACTCAAAGGCATAACATATTTCGCTCTAAGTGTGTCATTGGAGGCATGGCATGCAACTTAATCATTGATACTGGCAGTTGCGAAAACTTTGTGTCCAAGAAAGTGGTTGACCGTTTTAAGCTTCCAACAACAAAGCATCCGACTCCCTATTCTGTTGGTTGGATTAAAAGGGGGCCTGCGGAGCCTGTAACAGAAACTTGCAGAGTTCCTATAATTATAGGACCTTACAAGGACGATGTCATATGTGATGTTATAGATATGGATGCCTCACATATTTTACTTGGAAGACCATGGCAGTATGATGTCAGAGTTGGATTTGATGGTTACAGAAATATCTACAGTTTTGTTTGGGATAAAAGCAAAATTGTTCTGAAGCCTACTAGCCCACATGAGAATAAATATGTTGAGAAATTGGAGGCAACAAACTTTCTCACTTTATCAAGGTCAGAACGTGAACTAGAAGTGGAAATTAAGGAAGCACTAGCTTGTTGTCCTATTGTGATGAAAGGTCTCTTAGCCACTGAACAAGAATTAAAGGAGACACAAATTCCAGACAAGGTTAAGCCTATAATTCGTGTTTTTCAAAAATTGGTGTCAGAAGACTTGCCGGATGAACTACCACCTATGAGAAACATTCAACACCGAATTGATTTAATTCCTGGAGCTAGCTTGCCCAATCTTCCTCACTACCGCATGAGTCCGAAAGAGAATGAAATCTTGAGGGAGAAAATTGAATACTTACTACGAAAAGGGTTTATTCGCGAAAGCATAAGTCCTTGTGCAGTGCCTGTATTGTTGGTACCAAAGAAAGATGGCAGCTGGCGTATGTGTGTTGATAGTCGAGCCATAAATAAAATCACCATCAGGTACAGATTCCCAATTCCGCGTTTAGAAGACATGCTTGATGTTCTTGGGGGGTCTAAGTTTTTCTCTAAAATTGATTTGCGGAGTGGATACCACCAAATTCGAATTAGACCTGGAGATGAATGGAAGACAGCTTTCAAGAGCAAAGATGGTCTGTATGAGTGGTTGGTTATGCCATTTGGTCTTTCTAACGCTCCAAGTACTTTTATGCATCTTATGAATCAAGTGTTACGCCCATTTATTGGTACGTTCGTGGTCGTCTACTTTGATGATATTCTCATATATAGTAGGTCCGAGGAAGAACACCTAGATCATCTAAGACAAGTCCTTGAAGTTTTACAAGAGAATCAATTATACATCAACTTGAAGAAGTGTACCTTCCTCACCGACAAGTTATTATTCTTGGGTTATGTTGTCAGCTCAGAAGGAATACATGTTGATGAAGACAAAGTCAAAGCAATTAGGGAATGGCCTACTCCAAAAACTGTTAGTGATGTGCGAAGCTTTCATGGATTAGCAACTTTTTATCGACGATTTGTTCCAAATTTCAGTACCATTACGGCACCTCTTACCGAGTGTTTAAAGAAAGGAAAATTTCAGTGGGGAGAAGAGCAAGAGAAAAGTTTTGCCTTGATCAAGCAGAAATTGTGCACCGCTCCAGTATTGGCCTTACCAAATTTTGATAAAGTTTTTGAAGTAGAGTGTGATGCTTGTGGAGTAGGAGTTGGCGCTGTCTTATCTCAAGAACGGAAGCCAGTAGCATATTTCAGTGAAAAGCTCAGCGAAGCTCGACAAAAGTGGAGTACCTATGATCAAGAATTCTATGCCGTGGTTCGAGCATTGAAGCAATGGGAGCATTACTTAGTGCAACGAGAATTTGTTCTCTACACCGATCATCAAGCTTTGAAGTATATTAATAGCCAAAAGAGTGTGAGTAAGATGCATGTTCGTTGGGCTACTTTTCTACAAAAGTTTCCTTTCGTGATTAAGCACAAGTCCGGGACCCTAAACCGTGTGGCCGATGCATTAAGTCGAAGAAGCCAATTATTAGTTACTTTGTCTCAAGAAGTTATAGGGTTTGAATTTTTGAAAGAGCTATATGAGGAGGATGACGATTTCAAAGAAATTTGGGGCAAGTGCATGAAACAGGAGCCATGCAGTGACTTTTTTGTGAATGAAGGATATCTCTTTAGAGGCAATAAATTATGTATTCCACAATCATCACTAAGAGAGATGTTAGTACGTGATATGCATGGGGGAGGGCTAAGTGGACATCTTGGAAGAGACAAGACAATTGCAAGTCTGGAAGAAAGATATTATTGGCCTCAATTAAAGAAAGATGTTGGCAACATTATTCGAAAGTGCTATATTTGTCAAGCCTCTAAAGGGCAATCGCAAAACACCGGTCTCTATATGCCTCTACCGGTTCCTAACGGCATTTGGGAAGATCTTAGCATGGACTTCATTCTTGGGTTACCTCGAACACAACGTGGGGTCGACTCCGTCTTCGTGGTGGTCGATAGGTTTTCTAAAATGTCACACTTCATTCCTTGTAGAAAGACTTCCGACGCTTCTCACATTGCCAAGTTGTTTTTCCGAGAAGTTGTTCGTTTGCATGGAGTGCCTCATAGTATCACCTCCGATAGAGATACAAAGTTTCTAAGTCATTTTTGGATTACCTTGTGGAAGATGTTTGGAACTTCTCTTAATCGTAGTAGCACCGCTCACCCACAAACCGATGGCCAAACCGAGGTTACGAATCGAACGTTGGGAAATATGATTCGGAGTACTTGTGGAGATAAACCGAAGCAATGGGACTATGTCTTACCACAAGTTGAGTTTGCCTACAACAATTCCGTCCATCGATCAATTGGAAGGACTCCGTTTTCTGTGGTGTATGTCTCTCCGCCAAAGCTTGTTGTAGACTTAACAAATATTTCCAAAGACAAAGGCTTTAGTGTGGCAGCAGAATCTATGGCTAAAGAAATGCATGGAGTTCACGAAGAAGTCAAGAAGAAGCTAGAATCAAGCAATGCAAAATATAAGGCCCATGCAGATTCTCATAGGCGAGAGAAAGTGTTCAAAGAAGGAGATTATGTTATGATCTATTTGCGCAAAGAAAGGTTTCCCGTTGGCACTTATAACAAGCTTCAACCCCGCAAGTATGGTCCATACAAAGTGCTACAAAAGATAAATGATAATGCCTATGTCATTGACTTGCCCGAATCCATGGGAATTTCGAAGACTTTCAATGTGAGTGATCTCCATGAGTTTCGGGTCGATGACCACGCTTCTTATCCTGATTTAACCTCGAGGACGAGCTCTTTTCAAGTGGGGGAGACTGATGTAGAACGACTGGCAGAAGAGTTTGAGGAGCAGCTAGAGAAACGCATCGAGAAACAACGTCGCAAGCAAGCATAAGTTTCCTATAATTCTTAGGTTTATTTTCCTTATCTTCATAAGCAAGCATACATTTACTATTTCAATAAGGACTTCCAGTCCAGCAAGTTTGTTATTTCCTAGTTCTAAAATAAATAGGATTATGAGTTAGAGCCTATATAAGGCACCCTCTACGTTGTATCAAACAATCAACAATTCAATAACAATTCAGTTTCTCAGAGATTTATCTCTCTTATTGTTCCATATTCGGTTCGACGCTTGTCTACCGTTTTCATCTATCATCCTTGTAGCTTTCACTGCGTTAGTGTGTGAAGGAACACTAATGAAGTGGATGTTGGATCTGAAACCTTCTCACTTCGAAACTCACTGCTGAGCCAAGCTGAACATGAGGCTATGGTTGATCATCCAACTGAATGGACTCACACCTGTTCAAGGAAAACTTCAGGAACCTTGAAGCTGCCATGAAGCTGAGCATGAAGATACAAAATATGTGAAGCAGACAAATGACAACATCATAGGAACTCTCTATAACAGTATGGGAATAGGGCTCCAATTTTTGTATTCACATTTAAAATTCTGTGTTTTAATCCCTTGTACACTTATTTATTACTATCAAGAAAAGTATGGAAATCAATTTCAAATCCTCATCAACTTTCTTATTTTCTAGCTCCTTGGCTTGATTGCCACTGCAGCATCCAAAATCAAAATAGTGATTGTGATGGTTAAATACTTAAATCATTTAAGTTAAATGGATACTCACTTATATGACATGGCTATACTTGTGGCAAATAGAACTGATGATTGAAGTTATGTCTCACCACACCTTGCCATTCCTCTAAAGCTAGGTTGTTCCACTATTCAGCCTGAAAGTTCTGTCTTCCAATTATTCACATGAAAAGTTTTTCCTTAATGCATAGCATGCTGTAATCATTTGAATTTCCATTACAGTTTCTGACATGTAACCAATAAATTAACCACCACGTCCGTCGGTTAAAAAACAGACTCCCTGGTGAGAGCTGACAAAATGTTACTTCCATGGCATATATACATGATACTGCTTGTAGTTAACTCAGACCAGCTCTATCATTTAAACTGCAAAATCCAACTAAAGAGGACTTTCGATCTATACAATAATAATAAGGGGAAATGCACTCTATACCACATGAAAGGTAGAGGCAGTGAATAAGGCATTAAGGAACAGCTAAACCACAGACGCATAAGAAAGAGAAGAGAAGAGAAGAGAAGAGGTTCTCAGACGCATTTCATCAAACAGGTGGGGAGCAACATTTCAATTATTCATAATCACAGTATCACTGAGACACTAATGGTTCAATGTCACAAAAAGCAAACAGAAAGGAAGGAAAACGAAGACCCAGAACGCCAAAAGTTTAGGTACTTTTCTGGAATCAAAAAGGGGAGGAGATATGCAGAGACGTCCCCAAAGAGACGAGTTCTTGTTAAAGTTAATGCTTTATTCCTTATGTTTTTCTCTTTTTGCTTTAACTCAAGTAAAACTCAAGTATGTGTTTGTAAAACTATAATTACTTTGACTTTTGTGTCTAAAGTGTGGTGTCTAATATGGCTGCAACACTCAAAAGAAAACAGAGAGAGAAAGAATCTGATCAAAAAAATATCAGAACGTAGCAGTGAGCAACAAAGTGTGCTGCAGCTTTTTCTTTCAATAAAATCATCTTCTTGCATCTGTGTTTATACCATCACTTCTATATCAAATATATATTGGTGTATGTGTGTGATTGAGTGCAAGAGATAAAGATCAACTGATCTAAGAAGCTAATCAAGGCAACGTACCTGATTGGAGTTGTGAAGAGCAGTTGCATAACAAGGCAGCAAGCTTGGATCAAAGGAGGTGAGTAATAGCTCAACCCCAACATCTGGTATCAGAGCTTAGTCTGATCAAGGCTAAGCTGGGTATTGTGATTTCTGAAAAAAGAAGAAGGAGAAATTAATCAAGTTTCTTGAAGAATCAACCATGGCAAGTTCAAGCTCAAGTGGTGATCTTCGAACTCCAATATTTGTTGGAGAAAAGTTCGATTTCTGGAGAATCAAGATGAGGATAATCCTCAAATCCTATGATATTTGGTATCTAGTTGAAGATGGTTTTGATAATCCAGCAAATATGGAAGGTTTGACAGAAGCTCAGAAGATGGAGCTGAAATCGAACATGAAGAAGGATGCTAAAGCTCTTGCAATAATCCATGGAGCAGTCTCAGAGGAAATCTTCCCCAGAATCTCAAATGAGGAGACTTCAAAATCTGCGTGGGATGTTCTAGACGAAGAGTACAGAGGTACTACTGAGGTTAGAGCTGTGAAACTTCAATCTTTACGTAGAGATTTTGAATATACTAGAATGAGAGATGGTGAATCTCTTGAAGATTATCTCACTAGGCTAACAGATATAGTGAACCAAATGAAAGCTTATGGAGAAACTCTAGAAGATAAGAGAGTAGTTCAAAAAATACTTATTAGCTTATCGGAGAAGTTTGATTCCATAGTTTCTGTTATTGATATGACAAAAGATATTGAAACCTTAGGGGTTCAAAAAGTCATTGGTTCTCTAAAAGCCTATGATCAAAGGTTGAATAAGCGTGCTGAAAGTGCAATGGAGAGTGCCTTTCAAACACTTAGCCTTAGTTCAAAGAATTCTGATCAACCTAGTTCTTCTCAAGGCAAAAGCAATGTGCCTAAGAAGAATTGGAAAGGCAAAAACAAGAAGTGGGAAAAGAAGAGCAGCAATGAAGAAAAGGGTAGTTCAAGTTATAGTGCTATGGTGAAATGCAAAACTTGTGGAAAGTTTCACATTGGTGTTTGTTGGTTTAAAGGAAAGCCAAAATGTCAAAACTGTAACAGGTTTGGACATGTGCAAAAGGATTGCGATCTGAACAAGCATCAAGCAAACTTCACCGAAGAGCAAGACAATGATGACAACATGTTCTTTGCTTGTCAAGCAGCAACTATACCGAACAATGAAAATGTTTGGTTTGTTGATAGTGGTTGCAGCAAACATATGACAGCAAATCAGTCCATTCTTGTGGATATTGATAAATCTGCGATCAAAAGAGTAAAGTTGGGCAATGGTGATCTAGTACAAGCAAGAGGAAGAGGAACACTTGTTGTTGAAACAAAGAAAGGAAGAAGATTCATAAGAGAAGTGTTGTTGGTTCCAGAATTGGATCAAAACCTTCTGAGTGTTGGGCAACTTCAAGAGAATGGTTACCCGGTACTTTTTGATGATAATTTGTGCACAATCTATGAAAAGAAAAAGAAAATGCAGATTGTGGCAACCATCAAGATGGAGAAGAACATAAGTTTTCCTATCTCTTTCAAATATCCAAGCAACATGGCTTTGAAGGTTGATGTTCTAGATGACTCTTGGCTTTGGCATAGGAGGTTTGGGCATCTAAATTTTCAGAGTTTGAAGCAACTACAACAGAGGAATATGGTGCATGGTTTACCAAAAATTCAAGAAGCCAATGAAGTGTGTGAAGGTTGTGCCATTGGGAAGCATCATCGAGAATCATTTCCTAAAGGGAAAGCTTGGAGAGCATCTACACCATTAGAGCTTGTCCATACTGATGTGTGTGGTCCAATGAAGACAAAAACTCATGGTGGCAACAGGTACTTCATAACCTTTATTGATGATTTCTCTAGAATGACTTGGGTGTATTTCTTGAGACAAAAATCAGAAGTGTTCACTGTGTTTAAAAAGTTCCAAGTGATGGTGGAAAGGCAAAGTGGGCATCTTATCAAGGTCTTGAGAAGTGATAGAGGTGGTGAATACAACTCAAGGGAGTTTGATAAATTCTGTGGAGACATTGGGCTCCAAAGGCAACTCACAGTGGCCTACACTCCACAACAAAATGGAGTAGCAGAAAGGAAGAATAGAACCATAGTCGAAATGGCTAAGTCTATGCTGCAAGAGAAGGGGATGACACATGAATTTTGGGGTGAAGCGGTAAACACTGCTGTTTACCTAATGAATAGGTGTCCTACTAAAGCAGTGGAAGATAAAACACCATTTGAAGCATGGAGTGGCAGAAAACCATCAGTGAATCACTTCAAGGTGTTTGGTTCTGTTTGTTTTGCTTATGTTCCAAAAGAAACAAGGCAGAAACTTGATGATACAAGTGAGAAGTGCATTTTTGTGGGTTATAGCACACAAAGCAAAGGCTATAGACTCTACAATTTGAAGAAAAAGAAGGTGATAATCTGTAGAGATGTTATCTTCAATGAAAAAGCCTCTTGGGATTGGAAGCAAAATGCAGTCCAAAGTCCCAACATTGAAATGGAAGAAGAGGTAGAGAATCAAGAAAATGAAGTTGAAGTTGTTGGAGGAACTCCACAACAAGTGACTCCAATGGGCAGTCCACAATCACAATCATCCGGATCTTCATCACCAAAATGAGGGATTTGAATGATGTCTATGCAAGCTGCAATTTCTGTGTCACAGAACCAGAAAACTTTGAAGAAGCAATGCAAGATGAAGCTTGGAAGAAAGCAATGGTGGAAGAGATAAATGTAATTGAGAAGAACAACACATGGGAGCTTGTGAACAGACCAAGTGACAAAGAAGTCATTGGAGTGAAGTGGATTTACAAATCAAAGTTGAATCCAGATGGTTCCATTCAAAGGAACAAAGCAAGGCTGGTCGCAAAAGGGTATGCACAACAACCCGGAATTGATTACAATGAAACATTTGCACCGGTAGCAAGGCTTGATACAATAAGGAGTGTGATCTCCTTAGCAGCTCAAAAAGGTTGGTCTCTACACCAACTTGATGTGAAATCTGCATTCCTAAATGGAGTCCTAAAGGAAGAGGTCTATGTTGATCAACCGGAGGGCTTTGTTGTTAAAGGAGAAGAGATAAAGGTGTACAAGTTGAAGAAAGCTCTTTATGGCTTGAAACAAGCACCTAGAGCATGGTATGGGGAGATTGACTCTTACTTCATTGGGAAAGGCTTTCAAAGAAGCCACAATGAACCTACTCTCTACATCAAGATTGAAGGTAAAACTAACATCCTCATTGTTTCATTATATGTTGATGATTTAGTTTTTACTGGAAGTGATGAGAGTTTGATTAAGAAGTTCAAAGAAGAGATGATGAAAAAATATGAAATGAGTGATTTGGGTCTGCTGCATTATTTTCTTGGAATTGAGATTTGTCAGAATGAAGATGGCATATTCATATCTCAAAAGAAGTATGCAAAGACTATCCTGAAAAAGTTCGGGATGGAAGGATGCAATTCTGTTCCTACACCGTTGGTGGTTAATGAAAAACTTCAAAAAGAAGATGGAAGCAAAGAAGTGGATGCGTCAATTTATAGAAGCTTAGTTGGGAGCTTATTATACTTGACTGCAACAAGGCCAGATATTATGTATGCTGCAAGTTTACTATCAAGATTCATGCACAAGCCTACTCAAATTCATTTTGGGACAGCAAAGAGGGTACTAAGGTACATTCAAGGTTCAATAGATTTTGGTATTATTTTTGAAAGAAATGTGGTGCCAAAACTCTATGGATTTTGTGATAGTGATTGGGGAGGCAGTGTTGATGATTCAAAGAGTACTTCTGGCTATGCTTTCACTCTTGGAACAGGTGTGTTCTCATGGCAGTCCAAGAAGCAAAAGACAGTTGCTTTGTCTACTGCTGAAGCTGAGTATGTATCAGCATCATTGGCAACCTCTCAAGCAATATGGCTGAGAAGTATCATGGAAGATGTTGGTGAAAAGCAAGGAGTACCTACTCCAATACTTTGTGACAACAAATCTGCAATTGCGATGGCTAAGAATCCGGTGTTTCACAACCGAACCAAGCACATAGCTCGCAAACATCACTTCATCAGAGATGCTGTTGAAGACAATGAAATTGATGTGGTATATTGCAAGACGGAAGATCAAGTAGCTGACATTTTCACCAAGGCATTGCCAAAAGAAAAGTTCCAGTATTTCAGAGAGCTACTGGGAGTCAAGAAACAAAGCATTAAGGGGGAGTGTTAAAGTCAATGCTTTATTCCTTATGTTTTTCTCTTTATGCTTTAACTCAAGTAAAACTCAAGTATGTGTTTGTAAAACTATAATTACTTTGACTTTTGTGTCTAAAGTGTGGTGTCTAATATGGCTGCAACACTCAAAAGAAAACAGAGAGAGAAAGAATCTGATCAAAAAAATATCAGAACGTAGCAGTGAGCAACAAAGTGTGCTGCAGCTTTTTCTTTCAATAAAATCATCTTCTTGCATCTGTGTTTATACCATCACTTCTATATCAAATATATATTGGTGTATGTGTGTGATTGAGTGCAAGAGATAAAGATCAACTGATCTAAGAAGCTAATCAAGGCAACGTACCTGATTGGAGTTGTGAAGAGCAGTTGCATAACAAGGCAGCAAGCTTGGATCAAAGGAGGTGAGTAATAGCTCAACCCTAACAGTTCTACGGTAAGCTATGCCTATATGAACAGGATTTTCTAGTTGCTGTTTCGCGATGTGGGACTTGTAAAACAGATATTTCAAAAGCACACGTGCCTCACGTGTCCTCTCTCAGCTAGTTTTAACCAAGGTTTAAAAGTAACAAAATTTGACTGCTCATGGCACCTATCTAAGTTAATATTTTTTGAATAATCTTTATGCGAACTTGAAGATCATGTTACAAAGGTTTAGTTCCCGGTATCGGATGTAACGAAAGCATACATTTATGAATTCAAACTGTGCTTGAATTACGGCAGTTAAAGGGGATTTACATAGATGATAATATCATTTTTTAACAAACTAAAAACACCAATAGCCAATTTTAGAGCTCCTACACTTTGATCTGATCTTTGGAACCACGTCTTGCAGTTGCTTCTTATATACACTAGTATCCTGACATACTAGTTTTCGGTAAAGTTTTTCAATCAAAAATCACAAGGGTTGTGCGTTTTCATATTTCATCATTTTCTTCTAATTATCAATTTTTCTAGTCTCCGATTGTAACCAATTAATTGAAATTTCTAAATTCACCAAACCAATTGTATGCACTGTTCTTTTAGCTTGTTGAGCCTAGAGACCATATATGAAACACACTGAAGCTGCACATTTCTCAAGCTTAAAGTATGCAATCTTCATATGAACACTACACCTAGTAGCTTAAATTTAATTCATCAACATTTTGCTCAAGCTTCGTATACGCGCAAAGGATTTTGAAATTTTGAATAAGTACCTTTTCTATTGATTAAACACTAACACAAAGGAATCTATACCTTTTCTAGTGACGCTAACGGCTCCCAGCTTCGTAAATCGCCTCCCTTTCTCTTGTAAGTTATATATAGCAGGAAAAGAAGACTTGATGTTTCTACAAAAGAAGAGAGGTTCTTCAGTAGCATATTTGAAATCTCCTGGGGGTATAATGAGCTACGTGAATGGCAAGACAAAAACAAACCCATGTGATTTCATGATTTCTCACAAGCCGCACAGTGTCCCTCATTGCTATCCATTTGACCACTCATTTCATGTACTATATGATAGTCCTTCTTCAGTCTTCACCACTAGATGAGGCTGCATCATAGCCTAGCTTATCTTTCAACATATATATGTAGTTTGTTAGATAGACTGAAACTTGTGGTACCTAGCTAGTCTTCTTCTAGTCGGCTATATATCCAACGGAGGTAGGGAACGTATGTTTCTATCCAAGTATACAGTTTGGTAACATTTGCATGTGAAATCTAAGTGAGGCTTAAGTTCCCCATGTGATCTCTCACAAGCAACTGTTCCTAACTGGAGCCCAACTCGGTTCTTCTTCACCAAGCATTTCATCTACCAGATGATTTACCACATACCATCTCACCTATATATACACACACGATCAACTTCATAAGCTACTCAACTCCTCTCATTGCAAGCATCAAATAAAGCTTTTCTGTTTCCCAATTCCTTTCAATTCTTTCTTCCTCTTTTGATCACTTCAGTAATATAGAAATCATGGGTTTCCGATTGCCTCGAATTGCCAACACAAAGAAAGCAGATATCCCAAAAGGCCACTTTGTGGTATATGTTGGACAGAGCCAGAAGAAACGATTTGTGGTTCCAATATCATATTTGAACCAACCTTTGTTTCAGAGTTTGCTGAGTCAAGCTGAAGAAGAATTCGGATACCATCATCCAATGGGTGGTATCACAATTCCTTGCAGTCAAGACACCTTCCTTGATGTCACTTTCCGCCTTAGTGTGTGAGTCAAGAACACTACTGAAGTTGGATCCAAAACATCCTCATTTGGAAACTCGCAGCTGATCAGTCAAGATTGAAGAGGCTATCTCATCATGTACTGAATCAATTCGCCTCTTGCACCGAGGGGAAATGAAATCTGCTGTATTCCAAGCTGATTCTGAGCTGATAAGAAAAAGAAGAATCAAATCACATCTCATGAAGCAGGCAAATTACATTGCATGAACTCTCCAAGACAACTACTGTCTGAAGTTCTTAACACCAAATTTTGAACCCTATGTAAAATTTTCTTGTCCTCCAGAAAAATTATGGGAATATACAATATATTTCAAATTATCCTGATCAAATTTCTAATTAGTTGTCAGTAATTTTCATTATATCATTTTTTTTTTCTTGTATCTCTATGGTACAAGTCTACAACTACCAAATCCCAGCAAATTTTGATGAGGAATTAATACTGATGAATTAATGGATTATCTATTTTTTAACCAAGGCATGCCAAATACAAAACGGGGTCTTTAATTAAACCACATCTGATCCTGACATTGCGATCTCTCAAATTTAATGAGGTGCTTTCCCATCAAAATATGCAGATAGCGTCATCCATAGGCTTTAATTAATCTTTGATACCCTGTGGTATTAAAAGAATAATTAGAGCTGGAATTTTCATCATGGGAAGGATTAATATTATATCATAGCAGAGAGGTTAAAAAAGAGAAGACCAAACCTACTCGTGTCAGTCGTGTGGGTAAGCTGAACCCAAGTGCTGGTTGAGCCCTTTAGGTGAGTTCTGTAACTGAGTTCATAACAAATGGAAAAAAAACAAAGGGAAATTAGTCCAAACAGTATCTGTTTCAAGCTGAGGAAAGCATTCCAGCCCCTGGTTCTGTGCCTTTTATGCAGTCACAACAGTCCACCAATGTATTCTGGGCAACACAGGTATATTTTTTCCCATTTCTGCATTCTATGGCCTTATCTGACATGTGTTATTATGGATATATGCTGATTTGAGGTTGGCCATTATAATGTGATGCAGTCCAGTCAAGCTCAAGGGAGTTCCTCATCCAGGCTTGGGTTCGCACATAAGAAGTTCAAATCCCTTGCACACAGAAAACCAAAATCTCAGAACACATGAAGCGACTTGCATCTTCATCTGATTAGAGTATTGGAGTGGAAATATATTAAGGGCCTAATGTTTAGTGGACTTTTTATTGTTGTTGGGAGTATGACTTTTGTAGTAGCTTTGGATACATTGAAGCTATTTTCAGGCAATTTTTGTTAGCAATTGCTTCTGTTCATGACAATAGCACTAATTTGCTTGATTGAAAATGATGTAATGAATGATCCCTTTTGTTGTGGCACTAATGAGTATCAGCTTACATTTACACCAAAGTCTACAAATTGGTAGGGTCAACAGGGTCAACTTTCAATTTTTGTTACAGTCAACTAAAAATTACCTGACTACAAATTGGTGGGGTCAACAAAGTCAACTTTCAATCTTTGTTACGGTCAACTGAAAATTAGCCAATGACAATAGTCATTTGGCCCTAAATCATGAATTCACTGTTCATACTTTTTGAATTGGCGGGAAAACATGAAGTGCCAGATTTACCCCTTAAACTTTAACGGAGTTGACGGCTTTACTGTTGCTAGGTACGGAAATTGGGTCGGGGTAAAATCTTCAGGTACCATTTTGACATTTTTCAAAGTATAGGTATGAAAATTAATAGTCTGGAAAAGTTCAGATACTGTTTGGACTAATTTCCCAAAAACAAACAAACAAAAAAAGAAGCAAAAGATAGTTACTATCAGAGACATAAGAATAAGTCATCTAAATTTCGTCAAACAGCTAGTCTAAGACCAACAGTACTCAGTTACTGAACCATCGAAGGGAAAAGATCATAGTTAATTTAGTTAGCCAGCATAAGCGACTTGTAATTCCAGTATCTCGTTTAAGTCAACCGTTCTATCTGGATTTGCCGAGTCAAGTTAAAGAAGAGTTTGGACGTGATCACATAGGCAGTATCAGAATTCCTTGTAATGTAAACATCGCAATTCTTAACACTTGCTTAGCACCTCTGGAGAAAATTTGGATGGCTGTACAATTCCCTGCGGAGAAGATATCCTCATTTTTCGAGGTGCTGACTTAGCTTCATCATAGATAGCAATGTCCAAAGATGAATATGCAAACAAGTAGGGTAGTAACGTTCTAACCATTAAGTGGAATGCACTACCTCAAACCTATGAGAGTCATTTAAGGTACAATGCTGTTGATGGCCCAAGAGGCAACAAGGGGTGCATGGAAAGGCAGCATCACTGTCTATATTTAAGAGAAACCGAGAAGCTTGCAATGCATCCCATTTCGTACTTCAAAAACGATATATATTGTACAGTACAAAAAGAAAGAAGCCCCTCTAATCCGGAATAGTATACATAATGACTGTGTCACAGAACATGAACTTTAATTTCTGTAAGTTACTGTTAGCTTGATATTGTTGCCCCTCTGCAATTCATTCTCTATGATACATAGCCTATACGTTCAATTCAATTTTGAAGGCCAAAATTGAATCATTCACTGATTATGTAAAATTTTGAGTCAGGAAAATTTTAAGATGACATATATAATGTAAAAACTATTTATCTCTCTTCTTCAATTCATAATCTGGTTGGTTTTCTTGGATAGCAAGCTAATACATAGATACTCATGATCAATGGTATGCAGATATGATAGAGCTGAATAACCCAAACACCAGAAAACTATTGTATTATCACCTCTTTTTCTTTGACTGATAACTCAAGCACCTCACCCACCATATTGAAAAAGAAAATAAACAAGAACATTGCAGCTGTATAGATTCAGCAGCATTCATACAGAGACGTGTAAGCAGGTTTTAGAAGTTGCAATCTTCTTTTAGAATTTGCAATTTCCAACTCATGCCGAGTTCAGTCTATTCATGAATGCATGCATCAATGTCCCTCAACTCTGGTGTTTGAATAGTTAGTTTGAAACTGTTGGTAATAAGCAAATCAGTACCTGTACGTATGGCTTTCTTGTCATGCATAACCACCAGAGGAATTTCCTAGGTTGATCAAACGAAACAAAATACTCCCTCAGCCAGTTGAAACTAGGGATCATAGACTATAGATGAAACAAAAAACCGAATGCTAGGCTGGCTAGGTGCTCTCAATCAAGATATACCATCCCTTTATATCTGGCCGCAAGTAAAATTGTGTAATTAGCACCACAAATTCTTGTCTGTAAGCAACATCAATTATCAGAGTTGGGCAAGATCAGAGTTCGTCTCCCCCATGTCTGCTACCATCTTTGATCATCACACATTTGCATGTGAAATCTCATGTGTGATAAAGTACTCGAGTAGGAAGACAAAGCCATGTGATTTCTCACAAGCTAGTGTCTCAAACTGGAGCCCATGAGTCCCTTCTCAGTTTCTCTTCACCAATCATTTCATCTAGCAGATGATTTTCCACATACCCTTTCATCTATTTATACATATACATGATTAGGTTCCTCAACAACTCAACTCAACTCTTTTCCTTGCAAGCATCAAAGCTTTCTCTGTTACCAACTCCTTTGAATTCTTATCTTCTGCTTCAAGCCTTAATCACATAAACGATGGGTTTCCGATTGCCTGGAATCTCTAACACAAAGAGAAGTCTTACTCCATACCAAACCGTTTCAAAGACATCAGATATCCCAAAAGGCTACTTTGCGGTCTATGTTGGGGAGAGCCAGAAGAAACGATTTGTGGTTCCAATATCATATTTGAACCAACCTTTGTTTCAGGATTTGCTGAGTCAAGCTGAAGAAGAATTCGGATACCATCATCCAATGGGTGGTATCACAATTCCTTGCAGTGAGGACACCTTCCTGGATCTCACTTCCCACCTAAGTGTGTGAGTCATGCCCTAATGAAGTGGATACCTTGGATCCAAAACATCCTCATTTGGAATATCACGGCTGATTCAAGTTGAAGAAGAGGCTCGCAGCTGATAACTTCATCATCTACTGGATCAAACCGCCTCTTGCACCGAGGAGAAATCTGCTGTATTTCCTCAAGCTGCTTCTGACCTGAGAAGAAAGATGTCCAAAAGTTTGAAGAAGAATCAAATCATGATTTCTATGTTACATGAACTCTTCAAAGCAATTCATCTGAAGTTCTTGACTCCAATTTTGAACACAAATGCGGTCAAATTCTGTGTTTTGAACCCCATGTAGAACTTTCTTGTTCTCGAGAACCATGAGAATATATAGTATATATTTCAAATCCTGCTAAACATTCTTGCCTTTTTTTTTTAATCATATATAGAGTGAGCTGTAATCTTTATACGTACTCTGATAGTTTCCAGCTCTAATATAATAGAAACTGTCATTATATTAACCAAAATTTAAACATAACGGAAAAATTCTGAAGTAATAACTCTAAAATTTTAACCAGTTCATCTTCTGTTTACATTATCTGCAGACTCACAGACATCCATAAACAAAATTCAATTGAAAAGAAAGAAAAACAGAAAACAAAAACTGTTTTAGTTGCCGACACCAAATCTATTTCTGTCTGCATATTCCATACTTGTTCTGCCTAAAATCTTAAATTTGTTGACCTATGCTAGTACCACACATTCGATGCATATGCAGGCAGTGTGAGAGTTTCCTAAGATCTAAATCAAACTCCATAATTTCCACAAAGGGAACTGCATTTATGCAGTGATGACAGTACCACATAAAATACTTTTCTTGGTAACCAAGTCGCCGAGCGGCTTTAGTCAAGTCATTCACCTGGTTCTCCATGAGATCCAGTTCCCCAACATGCTCTTGTGTCTGATGAACGATCCGTGGTACCGACATTTCCATATCTCTGATCAAGTTGTAGTAGTTGAATTTGCATCTGCCATTTTTGTGTTTCACTGCTCTAACGGTATCATACAGTACTTCAAATGCTGATACGGGAGGAGCAGCAGCATTAGCCCCCCCCTCCGATCAGCACCGCCATGATTGTCAGAAAACTTGAGAGTTTGGCAAGGGCTCTCTGATCTTCTGTCCTTATAGTGGTGTGTCAGCACAAGCACTAATCAGTTAGAGTATAAGAAGGTAAGTGCTACAACACCTTCCAAGGCATAGATATTCATGGAACCATTCTATTGGAACGTCCCACTTTCTTCATTTGACTACCTAGATTTTATCAACCTCGAACAACACCGGTTACAACAGCGGAATATCCACTGAAAAATCAAAACCCATTGTCTTTCCTTCTCGGTGAAACAGACCAACGACCAAACCACCCAAGAATGACATCCTAAACAAACTTGGCTAAAAGAATTACAATGTCAATATGATTGAGATCTACTTTAACCTCATCAGACAAGCAAAGCCGAAACCACTATTCAAGCATTAGACTCCACAAGTACAGAAGACAACCTAACTGTAACCCTATTTTAAGCCCGCAAGAGAGTTGCAAAGAATCTAACATAAATGACAAAGTAAACATTGAGTTCAATCTAATAAATAATGCACCAGAGTTCCTCATTAGGTCCTTGAAACTGAATACCTGTACGGTTTTCTTGTTAAGCTTGACCAAGTGAATTTTATAGATTTGACCAAATAAAATGACAGACCTCCGTAGCTTGGTGATACTATAGATGAATGGATCATATATGACACAGGAAAGCAGATGCTCGGCCCTTTATATTCCGGACCCATCGTAAAACTATTATAGCAGCACCAGAAATTCTGTCTGTGAAAGAACACTAGTTAATGAGCCTGTTGTTATATATGTAAAGGAGGTAGGGATAGATGTTTCTACAAGACCATAGATTTTGGAACACTAGCATATGCGAAATAGACGTGAAGGACATGACAAACCATGTATTCCTTGATTTCTCGCCCACTTGTGTCCCCAACTACTGCCATCTTCACCACTCACTTCATGTATCAAATAACTGATGAAGATTCTTAGTTAATTTAATGTAGGGAATCATGTATCAACACAAGGATACAGTTTGGTATCATTTGCATGTGAAATGTCCTTGAGGGATGAAGAACTTGAGTAGGAAGACAAATCCATGTGGTTTCTCACAAGCTAGTATCCCTACCTCAGCGCCTCTTCACCAATCATTCATGTAAAACATGAGTTTCCACACACCCTAACAGCTATATATACACAGGCATGATCAGGTTCATGAGCAACTCAAATCTTCTCCTTGCTAAGCATCACAGCTTTCTCTTTTTCTCAAGTCCTTAAAATTTTTCCTCCTTCACTTGGGAATATAGAAATCATGGGTTTGCGTTTTCCTGGAATTGCTAAAACAACTTCAATCCCGAAAGGCTTTTTTGCAGTATATGTGGGAGAGAGTCAGAAGAAGCGATTTGTGATTCCAATCTCTTTTCTCAACCATCCTTTATTCCTGGATTTGTTGAGTCAAGCTGAAGAAGAATTTGGATACAATCATCCAATGGGCGGTATCACTATTCCTTGCAGTGAAGACACCTTCCTTGACCTTACTTCCCGCTTAAGTGTGTGAGTGAATGCTTCTGATTTGAACCTGGGATCACAAACCATCCTCATTTCAGAATTTGCTGCTGAGCCAAGATGAAGAAGAGGCAAGTGTTGATCATCAATGGAATAGACTCACATCTTCTGTTGAGGGGAAACTTCTGCAAGTCTGAAGTTGTCTGCAAGATGGACAGAAAGATACAAAGTTTATGAAGCAAAGAGTGACATGACAACATCATGAATTCACATAGACCACATTCACCCCAACATCATGACTCCAGTTTAGAATTCAAAAAGGGTCAAACTTTGTCTTACTTGACCTTTTTTAATCCCATGTAAAATTCAATGTTGGGTCTCCAACAAAATATGGTAATAATTATATAATTAATTCCTCATCTAGTGTTATCTTATATTCTTAATTATGCAATTCCCTACAGAGTTATATTTAGTTATTTACTTTACCTTATTTATATTTATGTCTTTGGTCATCAAGATACCTGGCAAATTCACATCCATTTCAACTCATATGTTTTAAAAACAGTCATAATGTTTGTAGTTCCAGCATTTCAAACTAGTAATTTAGGTTGGCACTTCATATCAACATCACAATGTTTTTCTACCGAGGTATATACTGTAAACTTGTAAAGATAAAACTATTTGTCATAGATTATATTACTTCTTACATCAGCTATATGAGTTACAATAAACTATGAGGCCATTGTAAAAAACTGTTTAAAACTAACAGAGAGATAAAAATAAACAACAGAACTGTCTCGTGTAGTATTAACCTTTTACATTTTGACAATCCAAAGAAAAAAGTACATCCTGATAAGGAAAAGAAGAATCATCAGGTTTACAAATATCATTACTATGTGATTGTCAAGACATCTTAGAGATATGGGACACAAGCTAGCTGGTCCCTATTTCTTAATTAAGAGGGAGACTCAAATAATGCCAAGTTTTTTTTTTTTTTTTTTTCCTCCAATCTGAAGACAGAACCATGTGATCCTCAAATGCTCTTGTCTCCCCTGTTTGTGTTCATACTCACAACAACTTCGATTTTCAATACATATTGGAAGATGTCCTTGCAATTTCTTTCTTTGTTTCCTTCTGTTTCTAAGTTCTTCTTTGGGTCATTTTTATTTCTACTATTTTGTATCAGGAAGACTTGAGCAGGTTTACAGTTTCCGATCTTCTTAGATAGCACAAGTTTCTCAATGGAAAACAAAAATATTGAGATCGATCAATCAAATCATAAATCATCAATGCTCCTCATCCTCCAACATTTGAATAAAAAGCTTTAAATATTTAAAATCCGTACCTGTTGGGTTTTCTGGTCATGGTTGGCAGTCTTTAATTTTCTAGACTGATCAAACAATTAAAACACTTCCTCAGCTTGATGACAGTGTAGACATAGATGAAACAACAAAGCCACATGCTAACCTAGCTTTCTTGCTCCCAGTACATAGCATCATTTATATCTGACCACATATAGAACTGTTAATATAGTACCACATATTCTTGTCTGTAGAGCAACTCCAATTATCAGTGCTGGGTAGAAATCCACCTCTGAAGTCATTCTCTTAGATAGAAATTTCACTTGTGATGGTCCACTTCGTGTCTCATGCAATGAGGTAGGGAAGGATGTTTCTACAATAGACTTCATCAATGGCATGACATACACAAGTGATCTCTTGATTTTTCACAAGCTACTGTCCCTCACTGGCGCGCATCTTCGCCACTCATTTCAAGGATATTATGCGTCCTTATCTGATAGGTTTTTTAGACAGACACCTCACTTCTGGTCCCTGTGACCCTGTATTGTCTGTCATCTGAAGGAAGCAGGGCAAGATGTTTGAAAAAAAGAACAGCAGCATATGCATCTGCTGGGGGATGAGTTACGTGAATGGCAAGACAAACCCATGTGATTTCTTGATTTGAAACAAGCTAGTGTCCCTCATTGCTGCCAATGTTAACCACTCATTTCAAGTAGCAGATGATCTTCCACACACCCTTTCTTCATCTATATATACATACACAAATCAATCACCAGGAACTCAACTCCTCTCATTCATCAAACATCAAAGCTTTCTCTCTTTCCCAGATCCTTTCGAGTCTTTTTATTGTTTATCCACTTGGGAATATAGAAGCCATGGGTTTCCGGCTGCCTGGAATTGTTAGCCCCAAGAGAAGTCTTACCCGATCTTCATCTAATGCAAACAAGACTGCTTCAAAGCCCTTAGATATCCCAAAAGGCTATTTTGCAGTCTATGTCGGAGAGAGCCAGAAGAAGCGATTTGTGATTCCAATATCATACTTGAACCAACCTTCATTCATGGATTTGCTGAGTCAAGCTGAAGAAGAATTTGGATACGATCATCCCATGGGCGGTATCACAATCCCTTGCAGTGAAGTCACCTTCCTTGATCTCACTTCCAGCTTGAGTGTGTGACTGAAAGATGAGATGAAAATAGGATCCAACTTGATATTCAAAAAGCAACCGAATTTCGGACATGCTGCGGGGGCATGATTCATCATCAACTGAATCGGCATACCTCTTTTGCTGAGGGGGAGCTTCTGTGACTTTAAAGCTGCAATGGAGCTGAACTGAAAGATACAAAAGTAAAGAAGCAGACAAATGGCAGTATTGTATGAATCTTGTACAACAATTTCTGTAAAAATCTCAGTTCCAAGTTTGAACCGAAAGTATCAAATTTTGGCTTAACGTATAATGTATACAGCCTCTTACAGCCTATAGTATCAAATTATGGCTTAACGTATACCTGCATAAAGGGATTTACTTTTTAACATCCAAATCATCCAAAATTAACAATGCGGAATACTTCCTCCTTAACATATATCTGCATAAAAGGGTTTTACTTTTTAGGCTGATTGCCTGCGCAGCATTCAAGACCGAACTTGTGTGCATTACAGTGGCATCCCATGTAATATGCAAAACCCAAAAAAGAGGACTACTTGCAGGTTTTACAATATGAAGAGGAAGAGTATAAATGCAACAAGTTGAGCTAACCTTTAAACCCAGGAATATGTGGGCATGTATAAAGCAGCAAGAACAAATAGTCATGTTGTTCAAGAATTACACAAAATGTAAAGGAATATATATTGAGAGTTCAAGTAAGCATAAGAAAGAGAAGAGGTTGTCAGACGCATTTCATCAAACAGGTGGGGAGCAACAGTTTCAGTTTGTCATTTGCATTCATATATAGCAAAGGACTGAATCACTGATTGTTCAAGGTCACAAAAACCAATCACTGATAATTCAAAGTCACAAAAAGCGAATAGAATCGAAGAAAAACGAAGACCCAGAAAGCAAAAGGCAGGCTACCTGGAATCAAAAGACCCAAAAAAATTTGGACCATTTCTCGATTTATGCGTGTCATCCTTGCGCAGGGGCCATGCTAATCTTCTCTGTATCGTTCCAATTTTATCGGATGTCCCCGAAGGGACGAGCTATCCTGCAAGGTTTTCTCATATGAACAGTCTTGCTTTGCCTCTGTTCATCGATGTGGGATGCATGACACAATAGTTTCAACTTTCAAAAGATAGTACGTGCGCCTCACGTGTCCCGCCTCACGAGTAAAGGTTTAAAACAAACAAATTTTGGCGGCTTATGGCACCTATCTATGTTATTATTTTTTTAATAATCTTTATACGAACTTGAAGATCATGTTACAAGGTTTTATTTCCTGGTATCAGATGTATTGGCAGCATACTTTTATGAATTAAAATTGTGGTTGAATTGAGACAGTTAAAAGGGATTTACATAGATGATAATATCATTTTAGAACAAACTGAAAATACTAATAGTCAATTTAGAGCTCCTATACTTTGACCCAATCTTTGGAGTGGCGCCTCTCATGTCTTGCAGTTGCTTCTTATATACACTAGTATCCTAACATACTAGTTTTCAGTACAATTTTTGCAATCAAAAATAAAAAAAAGTTCTGTGTGCGCGCTTTCTTATATCATCATTTTCTTTTAATATCATTGTGAATAACTAATTTTTCTAGTCTCCAATTGTGGTCAATTAATCAAAATTTCTAAATTGACCGAACCAATTGTATGCATTGTTCTTTTAGCTTGTTGAGCCTAGAGACCATACAAGCACCAAAGCTGCACAATATTTCTCAAGCACCACCAAGTTTTGTTTGTAAAATGTAGAATAATCAATGATGATATATTTCCATAGCACATTAGTAATAGAAAACATTGAGCAATTTTCCAACGTTACTGTAAAAACTATCTCTTCACTTAATAACATGTTGATGAAGGTGCCTAAGGCACCGATTTTGTTTAGAAGCAGCTTTAATTTCTTCTTCTTCTTCTCTTAGCAGGATACATAAATTGGCACCACCGGATAATCACAGTAAACGGCCATGCCATTTACCTCCCTCACTTATCAATTTCGATAAATTGCACAATATGTTTACCAATTTCTTCCATTTTATTTCCTGAATGTCAGTTTCAAGTAATTTATCTAAATTTTCAGTTAAGATTACGGTACGTGATAAAACATGATTTTTGACGTATTTTCATATGCCCATTAAATATTGGGATCTTGACCAAAAGCCCCAAAATGAGCCAAAGTTATCCCACTTACCCCAGCAACAGATTTTTATTCCCACATACACAATTTAATAGAAAATGACCATTTTGCCCTCAGCCCAATTAAACAATTACAACCATTGCCACTCAACACCAATCTCTCACACATCCCGATCTCTCTCTCCTCTCTCTATGCCCCTCCCTCTCTCCCTACTGACCTCCGGCTCCCGCGCACGACCCAGGCTCTCTCTCCCCTCCGGCGCTGGACCCAGGCCGTCTCCCTTTCCTCCAGACTCGGGCCGCCCACCACGGCTTCGTCACCGGAGGAATCGACCTCGACGACTCTGTCCAGATTGGAGTCGACCTCGACGACTGGCTGGTCCTAGTCCAGCACCACTTCACCGTCGATCATAGTAACGACCACAACGCCGAATTCAAAGTCGACAATTTCTCCGTCGACGACGACGGCGGTTCCACTCCCAAGTCCTCCTCTGCCGTGGCGATTCGTCGAACACCTCGAGCTACAGGTCCACCAGTAGCATCCGGAAACTCGATCTCATCCCACTCCAAAGCGGTGACTGACCTCGGTGGATCGGCTGGTCCAGGTGACGTAGAAGAGGTGAGTGAGTGAGTGACGTCGGTCAACGACGAGAGCTTGGCCTTGGAGTCCTAGGCGTTGGAAACGTCGCACTGGATGTACTCAACGGAGGAGAAGAAGAGGAGCGAAGGAGGAAGATAAGGAGTGGAGAGAGTGAGGGGCTGAGAA
The DNA here is from genome assembly GCF_958449725.1 of Rosa rugosa. Taxonomy (NCBI): domain Eukaryota; kingdom Viridiplantae; phylum Streptophyta; class Magnoliopsida; order Rosales; family Rosaceae; genus Rosa; species Rosa rugosa. The sequence goes on from NC_084823.1 coordinate 35,654,550, forward strand.
AGGCCGGTAGATGAGATGAGGGGAATAGTAGGTGTTTTGAATCTTTTGATTTCTGAGCAGCCATCTTTTTTTTCTCCTTTTCTTTTTATTTTTCCTTAATTATCTATTGTATGGACTTGCAACAACTAGTATTAGAGAATCTTTGAAGATTGGAGCCTACTCATACTGCATATAGTCCATACCTTGACTTGTTTTTTTATGATTGAGCTGCAACCCTCTTGCTTTTTTTATTTTTTTACTTTTTTGGTAAAATAGGGGGCAGAAGGTCGAAAAGGAAAGAAAAAAAAAGGAAAACACAAGTTTTATTGAGGGACAATAGACGTCTATTGGGGGGCAATAGACGTCTATTGCGGGGCAATAGATATTTTAAATTAATGTAATCTCCTCTTTTTTTTCTTTAATTAAAGTTATATTTGTGTAATTTTAGAAAAATTAGTTCTCATTTCGGTAATCGAAACGTCTATTGGGGGGCAATAGACGTCTATTGGGAGGCAATAGACGTTTTAAAATTGATATAATTTCTTCGTTTTTTTCTTTAATCAAAGTTTTATCTGTCAAATTTTAGGAAGATTAGTTCCTATTTCGGCTACCGAAAGTTCTATTGGGGGGCAATAGACGTCTATTGGGGGGCAATACATGGCTGATAGTCGTCTATTGGGGGGCAATAGACGTCTATTAGGGGGCAATAGACTATCGGGGCAATAGACGTCTATTGGGGGGCAATAGGAGGCAATAGAGGTCTATTGGGGGGCAATAGATGTCTATTGGGGGCCAAAAAACCTTTCCGGTGAGATTTTCAACAAATTCCGATGACCGGAATCCGGTGATCGGAATCCGGCGAAAGTTGGCCGGAATCTGGCGGCCGGTGACCGGTGTAATAACCTAGTTTTTTTTAATCAAACAATTTGGTGGCAAACACCGGTTCCGTGATTTAAGGTTAGTGGACAATTGCATAATTTGAAGGCTGGTGCTTTAACATGATTATGCATGAGTGGAAGAACGAATCAATTAATCTAAGAAACGAATTTTCTCTCTCACGGCCGAACCAAACCCAAAACAGAGCAAGTTTCACTAGCCAATCTCTTCCACCTCAGGCCACCTCACGACGTCGGACCACCTCCCTTAGCTTCACCTTGACCTTGCGCAGCTGCCAGTGGCAGCCTTGCACCGTAAGACGGCCAGCAGCGGCAGCGGAGGAGTCGGTTCCTGTTTGAACTCGTTTTGGTTCAATCTCAATATCTTGAGCTACAGGCTACCATTTCTCTTGATTCTTGTCTCATTGGATTCGCCTCAACCTTCTTATCAAAACCCAAGAAGGGCCGGACTCGAGTTGATCTTTTTCACGTTCGTCGGAGCTCAACCTTTCAAGATTGAAAATTTAACTATTGATTCGGATATTTCGAGTTACAGGCCACTATTCTTTATGATTCTTGGCTTGATGAACTCGGCTTGAAGTTCAGAACAATTCTCCAGAAGGTATTGAAGCGATTTGTTGAAGTTTTTATGTGGATCGGAGCTCCTGCCGGATTCTGGAATTTTTCCGACCACCGAAGCTTTCGATCGATATATCTCGAGCTCCAGACCATATTTTTCTGTGATTCTTGAACTAGTGCGTTCGCCTTGAGTTTCTTAACAACTCTCCAGAAGGGATCGAAGCCTGAAATTGAATTTTTGACGTCGAAATCGAGCCTTGCCGGATTCTGCAAATTTTGCCGGATTCTGGAAATTTTCCGGCCACCTCGACTGTTTTAGGTAATTTCGACCACTTCCGGTCATTTTCAGCTTACATGGTAGTTATGAAAGTTGTTAAGCATGATGAGAGGAAGAAGAGCAGCCCGGCCCCGACACCATTGGCGGTGGTCGGCGGCGGCTCTGTCACTAACTCCGGCGGCCCTTTTCCGGCTACCTCCGGGGGTCAAAAATATAGTTTCTGTGCATTTTTAGATTCTATATTTCAATACGATCATTTCGATATATTATACGCAATTTTCGGATATCGTATGATTTAGTTATGAATTTTTAAGTTTCGATCGATTTCGATCGTTAGATTTGTGATCTGTGAAATTAGGACCGTCAGATGGACTTATAGTTTTGATATGTTGATCTTATGACTGTCCCAGTGGCTTTGTGTGGTCATGGGCAAAGATCCGACCGTTGGATCTTCGTATAAATGCAAAACAGTGATTAGGGAGGCGATTCGTGAGAATCCGTCCGTCGGATTTTCGTATAAATTTGTGAAGATGTTAGTAAGGACGATTCAGGAAGATCTGACCATTGGATCTTCGTGATGATTTTTGGAGGGTGATCCTAAGGGCGATCCGTGAGGATCCGACCGTTGGATCATCATTTAATTTCGATCCGACCGTTGGATTGTCGTTTGAGTATGTTTTTGAGCTATTGGCTAAGATAAGGTCATGTGTGATTAGGTGATTGACGGTCTCCCTTGGGTGAACGATTTCGGTGTGTGTTGTGTTGAATTGATGACGCAGCGGGAATATCGAGGTGAGTAAATCGCACATGGTTCATTCACGAACCGAAATTCGGTGATTTTATTTAATTGGGAAATTGTGGAAATTGTTTTATGAAAATAAATATTTGTTTTAAATTATATGGACTTGATCGACTACGGTCCATAGGTAAGTAAAATGTATTTAAACTATAAAAATGAATTTCCTGATTTTAATGCATGTGAACTATAGTTGGTATTAGTGGTCATTCTTGTGTGGGTGACTACGTATATATATATTTACGTGGAATATATATTGGATGTGTGGTATTTGGTGAAGTGTGGAATTGATGCGATTGATTTACAATTCGAGCATTACTCTCTAGAAGATATAATTTATCTTATAGGTTGAGTTGAGTGTGATAAAGAGTAATTGAGTAAAGTGCTATAGTTGAGTCGTTGAGATGAGTTAAATGAGGAGTCGAGTGATTTGAGGCAAATATTTTCGTAAGGGTGAACCTTGGCCAAGGTGACACTCTACGATTCAGTTAGAGCTCTAGTCTGTCTGCCTTTGTACTGCTTGGGGGATAACCTTGAGTTATCGTATGCCCTTGAGTACACTATACTGCTAGGGGGATAACCTTGAGTTATCGTATGCCCTTGAGTACATCATACTGCTTGGGGGATAAACGAGTTATCATATGCCCTTGGGTATGACATACTGAATGGGGTGATTAATATAATTAATCATAAGCCTGTAAGTATGATATACTGAATGGGGTGATTAATATAATTAATCATAAGCCTGTAAGTATAATATACTGCATGGGATGATTTATATAAATAAATCATAAGCCTGTGAGTATATATTGAGTAAGAAGTTGTTTGTTTTTGAGTAGTCATTGTGAGATGTGAGTTTATTGATGCTTGAAGTGACGTTGTACACTTCAATTATGATGCAAAGAAAATACTTGAGTTGAATTTATGCTTGAGTTGATTTGGTTACTTTAAATCGTGCAATCCTTTCATTTACTCATACGAGCTTTGCAAAAAGCTTACCGGGTTTTGTGTTGTTGCAATTCCCGGTACACTATTCAAACGGTGTAGCGGGTAATCCTACAGGACAGGAGAATCAGGAAGGTGATCGAGCTGTGTAGAGTAGCTGCTTGTGATACTCTGATTTTATGTTGTGAGGTTCGTTATGCTCGTTTAGAGCTTTACAATTTTACTTTGTAAGAGGGAGTTGTAATAATTAACTCGAGGTTTTCGAGATTTGAATATTGAGAAGCGTGAAGAGTGGTTGTTTGTGAGAAAAAAATTTAGGACATTTATTCTATTAAGTTGTATAATTCATGCTTCGGATTTGAATTTATTTATTCAAAATCCGGGGCGTGACAACCGGAATCCGGCGACCGGTGACCGGATTCCGGCGACCGGTGACGGGCTCCGGCGAAGTCTCCTATGGTTTCTCTCTCTTCTATTTTCTCTCTCTCTGTAAGTAAATAAGGGGTGAGGGGTAAAATGGTATTAAAAAAAATTAAAAACAAAAAAAAAATCTTAATGGGGTATTAGGGAAGACTCCCTTAGAGTGTATTGGGTAAGAGGGAATTAAAAAAACTCAATGGGGTTAGTGGGAAAAAAATCCCTAGAAATGGGGTAAATGGACAAAAACCCTTAAATATTCTAGAAACATGTACGTCCAATAAGTAACAGATTTGTGGTGGATAATACAAAGATAGTAGAACGAGCCTAGGGTGTGAGGTGAGTCTCAGACAGAAAGTTTGGATGAAATTGTTGAAAATTAAAAGCAAAATCAACGACATGAGGTAAATTGATAAAAATTAAAAAGTTGCGGTACAATTTATCAATAGAAAAGTGTGTGTGCGTATTGTTTTGTGCGTGTGTGTGTTGTTGGGGGGGGGGGGGCGTTGTTTGGAGTTGTAAATTAATCGAAACTTTTAATCTAATTATTTAACAACTAATTTAGTAATTAGTAATTCACCTTTGTCTTTTAACAACTTCAATTCGTGATCACTTCCTAATTTAGGAGTCAATTTTCTTTGAGAAATTTAACTGTGTTTCCTCTTCCTAGTTGGATTACATTATCGCTCCTAGTTTCAACTTACTTTGCTACATACCATCAATATGAATATGGCATGAAATATTGACATCGAGAAGTTTACTGTATTGCTTGTTGTCTCATCAATTCAAAAAGCAGGAGATCTAGATGGCTTTTACTAAGCAAATTGCTTGCCAGTCAACTGGAAAAAATTAAAGGCTCCAGGGAAGCATCTGGCTACCAAGTTGGCTCGAAAGTCTGACCCAACCACCACAGAGGTGTTAAGAAGCCTCAAAGAATTCGCCCTGGTACTGTTGCTCTTCGTCAAATCCTTAAGCACCAGAAGAGTAGAGAGTTCCAGATACGTAAACGGCAATTCAAGAGACTTGTTCGCGAATATTGCCCACCGCAACTTCTTTCCAGAGCAAAGCGTTGTTGGCATTGCAGGAGGCTGCGGAGGCTTATCTAGCTTGTGAGTCTCTGTGAGGACACAAATCTATCAGCCATTATAAGTGGTATTAAATTGCACGTATTGGTACTTGTTGTAGTGAATAATGGTCTAATAGCCACAACTCCAGGAAAGATGTATAGGATTTTGATTCAGTTAATGGCATTGGCGTAACTATATTCCCATTGATTATGAAAACTGATTGTTTCGTAATGAGTTGCAATATTGCATGCCCCCTGTTAGTTGAAATTAACGTATAAAAGCATTTTCCTTACTTCTAATCCTTCGAAATGCAAATAAACGAAATCATTAATTAAAAACTCCTATAAAGCCAGAAATCATGCGCGACTCAACCAACCAAATAACCACACACACACACACACACAAAAGGGACAACCATCAACTCTTCTCTATTAACCCTAGAAGCGAAACAATTCAATTTCTAAAAATAAAATAAAATAAGAAAAAACCCTAGAAGCAAAAGCGATCGAATCTTCTTCCTCAAAAGCTCTCTGCTTCACTCAAATGCCCATTGGTTCTCCTTCCGAATCTCCTCTTCTTCCTCAGGAGTGAAGTCATTCTTGATGTTGAAAGTTTTGCGAATCTCCTCCGGAGTCTTTCCCTTGATCATGTCCGCCGCTTGCTGGCAAGCCAAGTCCAGCAGCCCTTTTATATTCAGATAGTTGGCTGCCAATATGAGATCAAAGAGTACGTTCTGGTCGACGTCGATGTACTCACGGTCCCAAGTCTTGAGCTCGGCGGTCCGCTCCTCTACGTGCTTCTTGCAATACTCAATAACCTTGGCTAGAATGACACCTGTCACATTCGGCAGAGGGACGCCATTGTCGACGCAGTCATCCTCCACCATGTGCTTAATTGTTTGCGATTCAAGGGCCACCACCTCTTCAATATCAAAAGCCTCTCCATCGGAGCTCTGCAGGGTTATAATCTTCTTCTTCGATGATGTGGTTGCAGCAGGGTTTTCGGTGTTTGATGACATGGTTTCTGCAGGGTTGTCAATTTTTGACGACATGGTTTCAGAGAGTTTTGGGAGATTTGGGTTTCAGAGTATGCGGCAACTTGCTTTGAAGAACTCGAGAGGAACTGTAACACCCTCTCTATCGTGTATTTTTATAATGAAGCGAGGAGGAAGTTGAGGCGTCCAAGAAAAGGAGATCGAATTTTGGTTTTTTTTTTTTTTTAATTAATAAACATGAGGATAATTAGAAGGACAAAAGTATAGCTAGGATTCAAGTGGGTCTCAATGAGAAGAAGTATCTTATGTCATGTAAGAAAAATATAGGGGAAATGATCATTTACCCAATTTCAGCTTAAAAATTGTCCACTTGCACAACGAAGAGTTTAAAAACCTCATTTACCCAAAACACTCTAAGGGATTATTTCCCATTTACCCAATTAATTCTTTTTTTATTCTTTTTATTTATTTTTGGGACTTTTTTGCCCTCTCCTTCTTTCTCACTTATAGAGAGAAGTCATCCTCCACCTTGCTAAGCTCCGATGACCAGTGGTAGCCGCGGACTCCGGTGACCGGACTCCGGCGACCGGTGACCGGATTCCGGCAACCGATCACTGGAATCCGGAAACTGGTCGCCGAAATCTCGAATCCGGCTACCGGACTGGTGACCGGATTCCGGCGTCTGAATTTATTGCCCCCTAATAATGCCCAGTAACTATATTATTGCCCCCCAGTAATCATATTATTGCCCCCCAATACTCATATTATTGCTTTCCAATAATCATATTATTGCTTTCCAATAATCATATTATTGCCTCCAATAATCATATTATTGTCGTCCAGTGAATTGTATAAACTCCCCAAACCAAAATTAATACCCTACAGACACAATTGATCAATTTATATGCATATTATTGCCCCCCAGTAATATGAGTATTGTCCCCCAGTAATCATATTATTGTCTCCCAATAAACATATTATTGCCCCCAATGCTCATATTATTACCCTCTAATAATCATATTATTGCCCTCAAGTGAATTTCGTAAACTCTCAAAAACCAAAATGAATACAATATAGACACAATTGATCAATGAAACCAATATGTTCAGTTGTGCATATTTTTTCCTCCCCCATTCTCGGAGCTCTTCCCATCGAATCAGAAACAAAAAAAACCATCGAAATCAGGAAAAAAAAAAAAACCATCGAAATCAGGAAAAAAGAAAAAAAAAAAATACTCCGGCCACCCATGCTTCCCTTCTGGACACCCACGCTCCTCCAGCCCGATTCCGGAACGATTCCGGCCGGATCGCCTTCGTCTTCTCCACGTCATGCACCCCATGCCTTCTTCTTCTTCTTCTTCCTCATGCTCCTCTTCTCTCTTCACTATCCAATCCGTCACAAAATTAAAAGGAAATGGATGGGCTCGAAATGGTGCTCCTCGTCGGACATGGCTGGGCTCCGATCTTTGAGAGAAAGAAAGAGAAATGGAATTTATCAAAGGATGAGAGACGAGCAGCGTCAGAGGAAGGGATTGCAGCGGTTTGATTCGCTGATGTCCTGAGTTGTAGATCTGAGTCAAGGAGTGGGCAAATCGGTCGTGGGATTCTTCGAGGCAGTTGCAGTCGCAGAGAGCGTGGATGACGCTGCTGAGGTTGAGCGGGTCGGGGCGGTAGCCACAGAGGCGGAGGTGGTAGAGGAGGTGGAGGGCTTGGTCGACATTGCGGTGGCAGGTGCAGAAGAAGAAGAAGATTGAGAGGTGATCGGTGGTGGGAGAAGGAAACGTAGGTGGGAGGGCTGGCGAGATCCAGTTGAGAGAGTGAGTCTGAGAGAGAGAGATGAATGGAATTTATTAAGTAAAACGAGGGTAATACTGTCAAACACTGTTGATTTGGGTAAATGAGGTTAAAAAACTCTTGCTGGAGTAAGTGGCAATTTTTAGCCTAAAATCGGGTAAGTGATCACGGCCCCAAAAATATAAATTTTATTTTTAATTCCACGTAATATATATTGTCACATCATAATAATGAATTTAATTAGGTGACAGAAAAAAATCTAGTGAATAATTTATTATTAGATTCACTCTTAACTCTTTTTTATTATGTTTTTTTTCATCGTTTATTAAAAGACTTTAATATTACTTCAATTATCAAATTATATGAATTGAAATTACAATTTTAATATATTGCCTTTCCAATTTTGTGGATCTAATTTAATTTTTGACTTTTTTAATTAGGGTTTTTGCCATTTTGTTTCAGTCGTCTGAATGCCCCAAAAGAGTTCAACACAGTTTGGGCTTATATAAGCAATTGTAAAGACACGACGTAAATCTACCATTTCCGATCAAGTGGCTTATACTTCCTTGAAACACGAAATGTAAATATTTTAAGATTTCACAAAGTGAACCACATGAAATCGCTCAAGTTGTGCCTCTTTGGAGAGATGCTGGCATGCTGAACACCATTTAGACATCATATAAATCTATGCAAACATTGGATTTACCATCCAAAGCTAAAAAGAAAATATCATTATAACAAAAGACCAAGACCATATCCAGCAGGAATGACATATTATCGAAAGCCATTATGTACAATCCCTGGAATTTTTTGTTTGCCCCATATCTATTTAAAAAGTCCTAGAAGAGTTTTTCTGCAACAATAATTTAATTTTAAAATCAAGTTTGAGCATTAGGCTATGACCATGGGCTCTGTCTTGACCTTCTTTGCACCCCCTTTTTTCTTCTCCGCAGTCTTTTTCTTATCCTTCCTCTCCCGCTTCTTTAGAGCAGTCATGTGAGCCTTAAGGACAGTTGCATAAGAAGCTTGAAATCGCTGATGTTCCTTTGCTCCAACCTTTCCAATCAAATTCCGAATAAGATTGTTAGTCAACTACTTTAACTTATAGTCCCAAGATCAATTATACAAAAGAACGACTAGAATTAAAAATAAATAGCAGTGGCAAACCACATTTGACACCTACTTTGGCTAGTAATCTCAGGTTTTACTATCTCATACCGATCCAGCAGGACAACAACACAAGGGCATGAATTAAACTCAGAGCCGTACCCAACATTAGCAACTAAGAACAATTTCACTACCCAACTAGACCAAAACCACTAAACTTCAAGCGAATACAAGCCTGATACTTAGCAGTCTTTTGCGTACATCACACAACCAATACCAGAATGGATGGCACACAAACAAAAAATAAAAGGACCTATAACCCTATTTCAAAGCATGGCTGGGTCCATGTTTCATGACAAAAAAAAAGCACAACAGTATCCTAAACACATGAAGAGACAGAAATACATACCGAAGTAGAAATTGTCTTGTTCCCATATGTTGCACGGATAAGGCATCTGTAGTCAATTGCTTGACCAGCAGTTTTCATTTTATTCCTCTGTACCTTGGACTTCAAAGATGCTGAAATAACAAGATCAAAAAGCAATTAGCCATTGGAATAATACTACCCAAATACTATCAAACTAAAGATCATCTGAACACTGAAAGGAGGAAACCCATTCGAACACTATGCACATACATCTTTTGAAGGTAACCCAAACAGACCCCTTCTCAGTGCTTTTCTCAAACATGCTGGTAAGTTCATTAAGGAACGGATCTGGCTGTAAAAGAACCTGAAACCAGAGAAAGGAATGTTATTTCATCCATCAACTATAACGAAACAAAAACATATAAACTAGCACTATTAATCCGTTACATCTTAAAATTGCAAGAACACACTATAACTCTGATTTCCCCCATCAACTTCATTATACTTGTCACCATCGAATCATATGCGGTCTCAGTGATCCATGCTAAATGTCATTAATTCACACCAGATACAAAGTCACTGAATCTTGAAACCCAACCACAACAACAAAAACAAATACCAATATACTGAAAACAGAATCGCATGACCGGCACGAAAACACCAACAAAGTTCAAAATTTCTAAATCGCCTAAACAATACACCCATACTCCAATCCCCCGATGCTTAGATAAGAGATATACAGGCCTCTTATCAATGGGTATCTTATCAATGCGCATACAAGATTACCGGGATGAAAACCTAGGTTAAGTATTCCGATCGCAAATTATCACATTCATTATACAATCAGATTCAGATTCAGATGTTAGATTGAAAGATTTGCACTATTCAAGCCTTCCATTCTCCCAATTTTATCACTAAACCTAAACAAACAAACCCTAAATTCCCAATTATGCAAAGAATCAGATACAGCAAGACGAATTCAAAAGATTAAAGTGAAGCCCAACGCTAACGAGTGTAAGAGAAAGAGACAGAGAGCGTACCATGGCTACGTTTGCGTCGAAGAAAGAAGACTGAGACGGTGATTGATCGAAGACTAGGGGAAGCAGAAACGCAGACTTGGGTTTGATAGAGAGAAGAGAGCACAATGGGAGAGAAGGAGCAGGGTTTATATAGGAAGAGGGATTTCCTTCGGGATTACTAGTCGGTTTATTTCGGGGTTTTCCTAATTTGTTTAGGTTTTTTTCTTTTTTTAATCGAGATCATATGGCATTCTTAAAAACTTACTAGGCTCGTAAGCTAATATGTTCTCGAGGGGACATGTCAAAATGCTTCCTTTCCCTGATCACCAATAATAAATTGAGATTTAAACTCCAATCAGTGTCAGCGATATTCGAACCTGAATAGGTGCGTAGTGGTTTTGTTTAGGGTTAATTTCATAGCTGGAGGGTCTTATTTAATTACAAGATGGGTTTGCCCTTTAACTTGGGTCTATGGTGACTAACTTGTGATTAACGAATTTTTATTTAGGCTGCACTTGATTTGGTTTTGGTTAGAGTTCAAACAGTTTGTGTACTCAAATTTAAGTAAAACTGTAAATAGACTTGAACCGAACCGAACCGAATTGGCCTAATTATAGTAAGGTAATATGGCTCCGTGAGTTTCTCAGTTTGTGGGTCTACGTATAACTTTTTTTTTTTTTTTTTGATGCAGAAATAACAACACGAAACCTCTCAGAACGCCCCTGCCCAGCTGATTCAAATAACGCTGGGGACACAAACAGGGGAAGGCAGAAAAACCAAACAGAAGAACTGGGCATTGTGAGCCAAATCAGCAAGCCTATCTGCCACAAAATTAGCTTCTCGATAGATGTGTCGAAACGGAATGAAATTGAGCAACAAGCCTGTTGATATCTTGAACTTGAGCCTTAATCCTCCATGGGATAGCAGTCCTCAAGTGAATGCAATCCAAGAGAAGTTTAGAATCACCTTCCACAATGACATTTTGATACTTATGTAACTTTTGAGGTAATTTATTATGTAATTTTTAAATATTCAATCCCATATGTATAAGGATTGCATGCTACTACACCAATTCTTGCTCGGAAGCTTAATTTATGCCTCCAAGTAATCGCAAATTTCTCATTCAATATATGTTACTTTGGTTCGGTTAACTGTGATTTCCAATGGAAAACCATACTACACTGATTACGAAACAATGTGATTCATATAAAAGGAAATAAGAACGAAACAATAACTTTCGTTTTTTGTTTCAGTCGATGTGAACAATCTTTTGCAGACAAACAATCTTTTGAACAATTTTTCTATTAACCTTCATATCCTGTGCTCACTGATATTGTCAATTTCTTAAATACTCGATGATGAAATTAAATTTTCATATAGGTTGTCAAATAACGTCCTAGTTCGCTAGCGCAAGTTAACACATCAACATGTATTTGAAGCAAGGCAAACCCCAGCTTCAGCTGCCGTTTTATTTGAAACCAAACTTTACACTCATCATCACCATACATTTTTATTTCCCAATAAAAAGAATAAATATAAACTTTACAATACTGATGAGCAACTATAATTCCGGATACATGTGATCCGAATCCAGCGACTCTGCTGCATAAACTTATGATCATGTAACAGTGAGGTTTGATCTATATGGATGGAAGGATTTGGATGATCGAGTTGTGGCTTTCAGTAATATGGCAGCTGTGTTTTACTATCCTGGTGTGTGTTGTTTGCAACCCTTCGGTCCATAATGCTGAGAGCTTCGCCTCACGGTCTCTTTGCATAAGTAGCAAAAGTGGTGTTGGCATGCCCAGCAAGATATATGATTGTTATTGTTAAACTGATGGACAAAAAGCAAAAATATATCAGCCATATGGACACAATTGCAAATATCTTCAAAAAAGAGAAGGATGCTTACCATACTAGTCAATAAAAAAGAAGAGAAAACCAATAAATTCCCATTATCTGTCCTGAGACATGCCCAGTCTTAACTCACCTTTGCATTAAACTGACCACAACTGGGACATAATTGTCCGTGTACAGCTACCTGCTGGGCAACCAGTTCAGCGACCTGTTGAGCATGTATCTGACCCAAATTCTGGCGAAAATTCATCTGTGCCTGCCAGTTCTGAATTGTTTCTTGGGGGAACAGTTCACATTGCCCATCCCTTCAATTAATACAAGCTAATTAGTTCTACACCATACAGATACAAATAAAGCATGGGAAGTTAGGAAGAGGCTCAAATAATTGAATCAATGCAGAAACCTGAAATGATCATATCCAGTTATTCCGCTTCCACAGTTGTAGCAGAAGTACTGCCCACAATTTTCACACACCATCTTGTTGCAACCTTCAACTCGGGATATTGCCATGTTGCAAGCCGGGCATTGCTTTGCATCGCTAAGTATTTCTCTCACACTGAGGATCTCATTGATCATTTCTTTTTCTCTCCGCTTTTGCTCATCGCCTGACTGACTGAAGTTTTGACGTTCCTGCAGAGCAAATTGGTGTGTTTTTTATTTTAAGTATGAGAGCAAAAACATGAAGTGTCCAATAGACAAGAGAAAAACTGGGGAAAAAAAAAACAATAAATATTAACTTTTAATAACACCATTTTACATCTAGAGAACTGAGAAAATTCCTAGCAAAATCAACGGAGGTTGATGTGCTCACTGCGTACCACTAAACATTTACATTAAAAAATAGTGTGTGTATTACATTTCAAGTGAAACTGAGTTTTAGTGGTGCAAACAGCTTCACGTTGTAAAGTTAAGACAGAGAAAGTATATAGAATCTAAGAAATCTGAATGACGCTAGTTTGGCCTGGCAGAAAATATCGAAGGTGAGAGACAGTTTGAGATTGCATATATGCATTCTTTTGGAATTTTGCTACCACTAGACAAATACAGTGAGGGAATATTGTTAGGTATGATGTGATTAGGAGAGAAAGATGGAACCATATGGAGGTATAAACCGTTGGCGAATGAAATTAACAATTCTATCAAAACACGAGCCCACAATCATGATTGCATTTATCAGGTACTAAAATGGGTTACAGATACTGGAATATAAACTGCTTCGAACCTTGTTAGAACTACACTTCCAAGAGTTACATGGTATAACCATACATGATTTTATCCTTTTGCTAGCTATGGAAATTAGAATGTATATGAGGGAGTTGTTATAAAGTAGAGTTATTGACTATAATTAATGTGACTGATCTACATGCCTTATCAAAATAGAGAAATACTTTTTCTTTGGTTATTATTTCTCAAGAAAGTTATATGCAGTGGTGTCGGTAAATGGAAAGAGACACTACAAAAGGCAGAAGAAGAAAAAAAGAAAAAAAAGAGGGCTTCTAAATAAACTAAAGAAAGCTAGCTTTGCTGCAATCATCTTTCACATTGGGATTTTTTGCAACAGGATGTCATCTCTGCCTAACGAAAGTTGAATTAAGTAAAAATCCTATTTTGATGAAATGATAGGCATGTTTAAGATGAAATGATTTGAAGTGAAAAGAATAACTTCACCTGGAGGATACGGAGCTTCATTTCTGGTGTCATACATTGAACACCCACATGGCGCCGCTCCAAGCAAAGTGTACAGAAGCTAAAGAAGCACTTTGAGCATTGCGCATGATCATCTTCATCTTCTATGCAGGGTGTTTTACATCTTGGACAAGACACAATATCAGACATTGACTGGAGTGTTTTTTCTAACATCAAGGACTCCCAACGTTCAAACTCTTCATCGCCAAGCAATCGTTTTAGCAAACCTGGCGGGATCATACCCTGACATTTTGCATCAGGACAGTTCAATTTGGTGATGGTACCTTCCTTGACATGCATGTCAGAATAAGTCTTCATGCATTTCCAACAGAAGAAATGCTTGCAAGGCAGCCTGACAAACTCAGCGCCTAAAATGATAAATCAAGTAGAGGAAATTAAGATACAGATTTTTAATTGAGGATAACTTCTCATAGTACATGGATTAAAAGTTACACACAGAGGTATGGATGTATAGAAAGCATATAGAAAAAAAAAAGGTACACGTCTCAAAAAAGGATAGTTTCTGTTTTCGTAAAACCAACTGAAGAAGAGAATTTCCACAATGAAGATAAAAGGGAGCAACAGGGAGGTAGGATATCATATTACATTTCAAAAAACAATATGTGAGTTTTCTTCCAAAGAGATGCAATTTCTTTCGTCTGAGCATGTATATAACTGTAAACACCACACCTTTCACAAGGTAAGAGAGAAAATAATAAATAAAACCAAGTAGGACACAATAGTTAATGAAAAAAAACTTCCTATTTCATAGTACATTGAGTCAAAAGTATATACATGATTCGTGAGTCTAGTCATTCCAGTCAAATTTTATTCGGTTACCAATGTTCCCAAGAGCTCAAGCAGCTCAAGCTGTTGGAAAAAAGAGAAAACAAGTGGACCTCATCAATCTCTAGAGGGCCCAAGATGTGGAATACAACTTAATTGAGATATTATAGCGGCAAATATTAGAAAGAAGTGGAATGACTGTGATATCAAACTGGGTTGTGATACCATGTTCAATTTTATTGCTTTACTGCTCTAAAGGCTTAAACTATCAGAGGTTGGTCAACAATAGTTTTACATTCTAATAATGATAATGCTATGTGCTAGCCCATATAAAAATAAACCGTTCCGAAGTAGTTACTCGAATGTATGGTAAGCTTTTCCGTTAATATAGACTATATTGCTAAGCTGAACTAGACATAATTGAGTTCTTAGGATGTCATCCTACATCACCCTCGTGCTCACAATAATCTATGCATTACTCAAATTAATCAACAGTGAACAAGCTGAGACTGAAGAACTTCCAAACATAACATGCCAACCACCAAAATGCATATAAACCATTAGAGTGTACTAGATAGTCCATACTCTTGGCAGCACCTTGCTTTGCCCCTTTTTGTAAATTTCTGTCAGATGTTGCTATTGTTTGTATGAGTACTTTCAAAAGTAGCAGACAAGGTGTTTCTCAAAGATACAATGACTCGCATGATTCATGAACTTATTGACCTAATGAGCTTACTGCCGATACTATTTGACTGAAACCCCCTGACAGTCTCTTGCCTTCTGTACAAATATTATCCAACTTCAGTTTTGCCAAAAAGAATTATGGTCCCCTAAGCATATCAAAAGACAGTCTAGTGCAGAGTGTATTCAGTATAGTAACTCAGAAGAAAAACTAGTCTAACTAAACCAAGTGGATAAAAGAAAATAAAATAAAATAAAAAGTTAAAATTAAGACAGGATAAGGCAGATCACTGGTGTTTAAAATGATAAATTCAAAAGAAACAGGGTCAAGAAAAGGTTGACATTACCTGCATACTCAGTAAAACAGATGCAGCATTCCTGCAAACTATTGCGGAAGTTCTCATGGAGTCTATCATTATTGTAACTTCGAAGAAAAGGAATATCTGCATCCGGGGATACACTTCCTGTGAGTGCACGTCTATCTCCAGCATCTCTAATACCATAAGGACCAAGCATTATTTCCTTATTAAACCCAAGATGAGAAAGAGAAGAACTTTGTAGCCATTCCACCCATTGGTATATAACCTCCTGTCCTTGTTGGTCCATCCATAATGAGTCCAGCATGGAACACAAATTGGAAATTTTAACAGAATCCAACCATTGAACAGATAGTGTGAAATAAGGTGGTTGGTGGCTTGGGTATGATTTGGGTAACGCACATGTCAACATAATTGGTGGAAGATGCTGGACTGTGAAGGAGTATGAGAAGTCATCAGAACTACTACTTGTGGACTTAAGGTCACTAGATGAATTCAACTTAGTAGAAACAGCAATTTCACCAGGAGCTTCATTGTGTATATGAATCTGCATTGACACAGGTCGATATTTACATTTATCCTTTCACTCATTAATGGTTAAAAGAAGCTCTAAGCCCTGCTATTTCCAAACCTGAAAACATCGAAGGCCTCGTTGTCTTTCAAGGATGAAAACGTTGTCTCCGAAAATGGACTCCATAGCAAGCAACTGTCAAAAACTTAATGGATGAGAAACGGTTGGAAAGCAGAGGACTTCACTAAAAGACAAAAGAGCATGTTGATGATGCTCCTACCTCTGATCACCATAGTCAAAGGTTTACAAATATAAAACAGAGTCCCATTCCTTTCCTATCTATTTGTCCCCCCTCCCTAAATAATTTCATTCCTCTCATACAAGAAACTACAACCTATCAATATAGTCACTTCTGCTAATCCCTCACTTATCCCCCCATTCATAAAGTAAACTGCTTGCAAGAATTAACAACAGCCATATCATGGGTTCTCGAGTAGAGAAAAAAACAACTTTGTCATTATAAATAGACAAGATTAGATTTGCAACGATTATAGCAGCTCTCCACTCCCAAGATTGTTTAGAATTCAAGCCACACCAGTTGAAATATAAAAACTATCATATCAACTCAAGCTAGCATCACAACACCTTTCTTTCTGTAACTTACCGCATGTCACTTATCAGCTATGCAATGAATCTATCATGTCAAAAAGATCGTTTCTTTCTTCTGAATATACTAATTCCTAAAGCAATACCTTTCCATGTTACAGTTAAACATTAGTAAGTCTACAACCTAAAATCCAAAAGAAACAGCATAATAATTAAGCTTTTAAAGCATGTATATAACAGCCTCTACTTTTTATAAACTTGAAGTTGATTGAATGAATATTACCTCATCCTCCTGAGCTTGATCATTGATCCTCAGCTGCTCTTCTGACAACTCCGGCTCTTCGACACCGCGCTGCAGCTCTTCCAATCTTGTCACAGCATCATCATCCTCCCCTTTCCCACACTCAGACACCTCAGCAGCATTCTCTACACTAGCCACAACTCTCTTTTCTTCATGTTTTTCTTCTTCTTGTTTCGCTTGCTGCCCACTTTCTCCTTCACCAATACTCAGAGACCCCACCTCATCATTCAAAGAACCCACTTGCTGTTGCTCATTCGAAGAAGAAGAACCCAGTTGGCCATTCGAAGAAGAAGAAGAACCCAACTCAGATTTCTTGACAAACCGAGGTTTGAATACATGGGCACCTCGATTCCTGGATGCCGACCTCGGATTTCTGTGGTTTCTGGGTGTGGAAGTGGTGGTGGGTTCATGAGTCTGAGGCTGACAAGTCAAAGGTGACTGAAGATCGTTGAGTTTTAATGCATCGTCGATTTGGAGAGAAGGGTGGTGTTGTTCCCGTACTCCTCCTCCTCCTCCTCTTCCTCCGCGTCCTCTTCTGGTCTTTCTCACCGGAGACTCGTCCGCCTGGTTATTACGTCCGTCGTTCATGCTGCTACAGACGCAACAAACAGCACACCACGCAGACCAAACCGAAGGTTAAGGTTATAAATACACATTAACTTTTGTCTTATTTGTTTGTTTTGACTTTACGCACTATTACAAGTCAGCATGTATATTGAGGCCACAGATCTTAATAAATCTCATTAAGGCCCTATCATTGTCCAATACGAGTCTCTGAGTCTCTAGAAGGTCGCATACGAGTCTATGACCTATCAAGCATATAATCAAACAATATATATATATATATATATATATATATATATTTTGGTTTGAAATAGACTCTTCTGCCATCCTTATTGGGTTGCACATGTCGATTTGCATCCTCTTGACTCTCTTGTTGCCTGCTGTTTAAGAGTCATGTCAGCGTTTAACAATGTTATGATATTGATGAAGTTTCAAAGACCTAGAAGATCTCGGTTCGTTTGTTAGTCTTTTCTTGTTTTTAGACCTTCTAACCTCATCATGAACTTGCTATATCAAAATTTCAAAAAATGACACTGAACTCACTGTGTTTAAACGGATCTAGATTTAGGTCAATCCGCTTAAATCTGAACCATTAGATTGTGTGAATTCCGATTCTGCTACGCAGTTGTGAAGGTGAATACACCAGGTAACCGACACTTTGCATTCAGTTACATTGGATTACTAGCATTTTTATCGGCCTACATTTAGCTATCTTCACAAAACTTGCCTGTCAAACCTAGCATTTACTTTACCCCCCATAATATATATATATATATATATATATATATATATATATATATATATATATATATATATATACAAACAACTATGATTTATATTTAACAATAGCAACAGCAACCGCTGTTTCAATCCTTCTATTATTTTCATGTAATAGTTTAAGCTGCAAGAACGAGGACCTTAATGGTTCCCTGACTGTTAGCAGTTAGCATTGTAGGGCTATCACTCTTCCAACATACAGCACTGATGAAGTAAGACCCTGCATCATCTTCGGTGTCTTCCATATCAGGTGACCCAAATCTGTGCCAAGTCACAGGTTTAGAAATTTCCTGCAAATCATACCCCAAAAGTTTTAGCTAATCACAAGGTAACAAGTGTAGAGTTGACTTAATTTGAATGTCACTAACCTTATGATACACGAACACTTCATTTGTTTCACTGCCACATGCGATGTATTCACTGTTTACCGTAAGACCTACGAAGTTCTTCTCATTTGTGTGACCTTTAAAAGTACGAACCTTTGACCATACACAGACAGAAGATTCAACTTAGTTACACCTTAAAATAAATATTAATAGCATAGCAATAACAGTTCCATTTTTTCTACACTTTCTCTTTTGATTTTGACATTGCTAATATATATAGCATGAAGTAACTTGACCCCGCGCTTTCCCTTAAAAAAGGGGGAAAAAATTTGCTGATAGAAAGTGTAATATCTATACTAACATAACATGAACATATTACTTACTGGAATATTATCCTTCACATTCCATAACCGCAACGTGCTATCAGTAGATGCAGACGCAAGCTCATAGTTTGACAAGAATTTCACATAGGAAACTGCTTTCCTGTGCCCAGTAAACACATGCAGTGGTTGACTCACATTTCTTAAATCATAATAGTGAATGTGATGATCTGCCGAACCAACCTGAAAAGGGCAGAGGAGCAAAAGATTGAGGCTTCATCATTTGACGGAAAACATTATATAACGGAAAATTAGTATTCATATTTCAAAATAATCATCTTCTAGACTTCTATGCATGGGTCAAGATTGCATAATTTCCATCCCAAGCTCACTAATGGTCATGCTGACATTGTTGTAAAGGAACCCCTTTTGATTTTTGAAAAATTAAAAATATAAGAACAAAGTACTGTGACTTTAAACTCTGGTGACAAATGTCAACAGAAATGTCCATGAACAAAACTAAACAGTCCATAGTAATGCGCACACACACATGACTATATATTGGCATGTTAATCTGGTGTATCGACCCATAAGAAAAAATTTCTCAGGCATAATGAATAATATCTTCTGTATTAACTGATGAAAGCAACAGTGCCACTCAAATCATCGAGTGCTAGACTATGTTCAAATAGGTCCAAATGAAGACTGACTCCATAACTTTTCTCCAATACTGGGAACAAAAGGACAATACCGCAATGCAGTTGCTAGATCCAGGATTATACTTCACGCAACATATGTTTGCTTTCATGTCAATGTTAAGAACACTAGCTTCCTGCCTTGTGCACCAAACCTTTACCTGCTTATTGTACAGAGAATAGAGTACAGCATAGTTAGTTTATAATGATCCATTCCTTGAAAGTCATAAAGCTAAAAAGAGAAGGAACCATGAGGTATCGAAACAATCCACTCAAACAGATCGGCAGTTGGTAAACTGTGATCACAAGGGCTAATAAAACCTCAAAAGTATATAAGAACACATATAATATTGCTCCCCAGTTCATTAATCTTATCAAAACAGGAAACTTTTTGTATTGCTCTTGCTAAAATATGCCAATTGAACTATTGCTCCTGTGCACGTAACACAGCAAATTATCCTCTAGACATGGATACAGTTCATTTACCAGATACAAGCATCCCACCAGACAGTTTGTTAGCCTAAAACAGGCTATTAAATAAGCACACAAAATAACTGTTACAATGTTTAATCATATCACTTATTCACAATAAGAATCAGTGCTAATTGCAAGTAGTTGATTGTCGCATCTTACCCTTTAGGTTTTTCTCATAACTACCCAATTACTCATCTATAAATAAACTGTGCACAACTTGAAACTGAATGTATACTACATTTTAGATCGCCTAAGGGTAAATGCAAGAGTGAGCTGAAGAATATCACGATTTTGAAAGTACCTTACAATCATCACTACCGGATACAAGCATCGAGGGTTCTGTGCATGAAAAATCAACACTCCAAGCACGTTTTTCATGCTCTTCATATTCCATGACACTCTGCCAAAAAAAGTTTAGGCATGTTCAACAAAACTAGAAGGTGAGAGAATATTTTATTTGAGGAGAAACCAGATCGTAATAATAAGAATACATAAGTATCACCACCCAATTAAAAACCATGGTGATTTTAATCATTACCTGCCGAGTATCTACGTCCCAGACAGTTACTATTCCCTCATAATCAGTACTAGCTATATGGTTTTTAGTAAACTTGTTCCAGCTCAAGCAACTTAGCTTTGATCGTGTAGGCATCTCAACAACAGCAGTGTGCATATCAGCTGGATCATTCACAACCTGGAAATTAATATCATTAAATCATCATGAACAAATTAATAAATGCCCAAAAAACAGTGGACAACAAACAAGGCCTGTGTTAGATAGATTAACCCAACTATATCAAATCTTGTGTACTCAAAGGCCGCAAAACTTAAGTAGTCAATAAACATGTCCCCACATGCAGCAACAGTACAGCACATAGCTGGATCTACAATCTAGCCATGCCATATTAAGTTCGCGGTTATATGAACCATCTCATAGGTTAATTATTCAGACTGGCAAAGTACATACAGATTTGTGTCAATCCCTGCAATATTTCATGGCTTCAGTGCTTTAAGTTTACTAAACTTAAAAGTACAGAACGGGGAAAAAACTGATCTCATTTCACTAGTACCTTGATGCCACCTCAAGTAATTTTGAAGTACATTTGGATGTGTTCAAGGACATAAAACATATTGCAGGTCCGGTTATAAGGTGAGTATACTAAGTTTTTTTGTTTGTTTTGGTAGGATACAAACAATACAATGGACAACTGGACAAGAAGTCCCCCGGCAAGAACTAGAGAACCGCAGCTATGAGCTACCTAAAGCAAAACAATTTAACAGAGGCTAAAGTTGCTAAACCACAACAATCCAATCATGAGACTGCATGGAAAGAATAACCAATTAAACTCAGAAGATACAAATGCCCACCAAGGGGTTAGTAGGAATGGTCAAACCCCATATAGTGTGTGGTTGAAGTAATAATCCTTAAGCCAAAACACAATTCCAATCATAAGAGATTGCATCAAGATAATAATCCTTTAAACGCAGAAGATACTTGATGCCCACCAACGCATGGTTAGCAGGAATGATCATCAGGCCCATGGTTTACTACCATGTGGTCTGAGCCACTGGGATTCGAATCCCCTCACAGTACCTACATAGCATAATCTCTCTACCCTCTCTTTCAGTAGTACACTACAATGAATGCATCGTACACTATAATGAATGCATCCATTTTCTAATAGAAAACCATTATTATTGAAAGTAAATGTAAAACACCTTCAAATCAAGATCATACCGAGGAAAAGTCAAAAACTTTTATGCACTTTGAAACTCCAGCAGTGGCGAACAACTCATAATCACGGTCAAATTCGATGCTGCAAGATAAGTTGGCAATTCTATGAGGTTCACGACGAAATAAGCAGATAAATGAGCAGATGCTCAAGTCTTAGCATATATAAAAACAACAACAACTGTACAACTGAATGTATGACTGTTAGAGACGGTAACAACAATTTAAGATATATGAGAAAAAGTGAGGCCTATTTGGTACTATTTTCAAGGTCTCTGATGAAAGGAATTCATCAGAATAATTAGTATCACTTGCAATGTTTCTCCAGTATAGAAATCATTTATGATGTATCAAAATATTCAATTCTGAAAAATTATACAGGATATGCAATATAATATGATACCTTGATACTATATTGGCCGAGTGAAATAGATCCTCATGCCTAAGTTCAGCAATGACCCTCATTCGACTGTTTAATAAGAATATAACAAATTAAAATGCAGATGAAACATGGTGATATAGTCAATTCGCATAGTATATTTGAGTGAAGAAATGTGATATCAGATGATCATACCTGTAGCGCGTTAACGTAGTAAGCACTGACTGAAAATCGGCAAGACCTGTACTATAACCTTCTCTGGGTATTACAGTTCTGTCCCGTTCTAGCTGGGAATATGGTTGGTTCATCTGACGTCGCTTTTGCAGGTAACACTCTTGTAGCTCATCGAACTGCAGCCATAGTTGGAATGAGAATAAATCAAGAGAACGATGAAAACAAATGAGGATCTGACTTACCTTCAAACCTTTTTTTTTTTTTTATAACGAAAAGAATTTGAAACAAGTAGGAATAGATACTATCGTAAAACTCAACAAAAGTCCAGACAATAAAAATTCCTAGTTAGGTTTTGGATAGCCCTATCCAAAACCTAGTTACAATAAAAATTCCAATTTGATGCCAAGTTGATAGAAAGGTATCTTTAAGTTTGGTAGAGTAGAGGAGGAAATAAAAGTTTAGGTTTTGGATTAGAGTAGGTTTAACATAGGATTAAAACAGACACTTTGCGCAATGCATATGAAATGACTTTCACTTACCAATGCATGGACCCGCTTTTTCCTGGCAACAGCAAGTCCTGATTGATTCACATACTGGGAGTCTGATGCACTTAAAGCATCATTTCTCTGCAGTCCTCGTCCCTGAATATTCCAAGAGGACGTTCCTCCTCGTACTCTGAGAGCACTGGTGTTGTTGTCTATAGAGGAAGGCCTTGAATTTCTTGCACCATTGACAGAATCATCCCCTCCAAGCATCCGCTGCCTCACAGAGTACCTATCCCTGGCACGGTACAAGTCCATTCTGCGTCTCTCAACTACACTTACGTCCTCTTTGAGAAATTGAAGATGGGACTGTACCTACAATAGGAAAAAAAAATGATATGCAGGGTGATAATTCAGTTCAATCAGAAATATTTATCTTCAGGGCATAACACAGTGAGAAACACGAATAAACCTCATTAAGCTCTTGAACTTTCTGCTTCCTTAGGCAATTCAAGAAGTCAAGCAATATTTGCATATTTCTCTCGGCTTCTTCTTGTTCCATTTTCCTCTTCTTCTCTGCAAGGAGTGCCAATAGGGTGTCTAGCTCCTTGATGGACACTTCACAGCCCTATCAAAGCAAAGTACCACAATCAAAATACAACACACAAACCACAGTTTAGAAATTGGTTACTTGATTCAGACAGTCAGATTCACCTGCTGCAATGCCTGACGAAAATGTTCCACAGGGGATGCGCTTTTTGAAATCTGTTGAGCTGAAGTCTTCTTCAGAAGCTACAATATATGTGGTGAAACAGTAAGCAGCAGTTCCAAGTAATCATATTCATATTTACAGTGGGAAATTGATAGGCTACCTTGTCCAGTAAGAAATTGGGGAATAGTTGGTTTTTGCTGAGAGATTGGGCACAGCAAGGGCAGTCACTCTTGTTGCTAAGGTGGGTGATGATGCACATATAGCAGAAGCTATGGCCGCACGCTGTGAGGAATGCGTCCTTTACAATCTGCATGCAAATTGGACACAGCAAATCCTTGTCCACCTCTGACATTCCTTTCTCCTCCATCAGACGACCCAAGTCACTGCTGCATGGATCCACCGAACCCCCGATGCTTGATAGAATTGGTTCCACTTTCACTGCCGGGACTAGAGCCCCAGTTGAACACTCCTCCATTCTTTGTATGTACCCTCTTTCCGATTGAGCCCAATTGATTTACTAGAAACCAAACCTCATTGATGCACATCCAGATGTAGTCATCTATAATTGAGAGAGAGAGAGAGAGAGAGAGAGAACAAATATATCAGACATTGACAAAAGCAATAATATTTCACTAGAATGAAAATCCAAATCAAAATTAAAAGAGTGTGAGATATGACAACAAAGCCTATTGAGAATGAGACATAACACCAGTAACAGAACACACAAATCAAACATAATTTACATTCAATTAATAACAACTTCTTATATTCAGTACAAGTTCTTGTGGGAATCATTTTCTTATTATCAAGCAACTAAAGGTGTACAGAAAGAGCAAAAAACTACCAAGTGTATAAGATGTGTTGAGGACCAGAAAGGGTGCAAGGAGTTTGCAGTCTTCACTTAATCTATCTACCACGCATCTTTCCCATGCATCTTTTGATGAACAGGGCTTTGGTATTCCATCCCCTGTCATGGACAATGGAACTTCAACAAAAAGGTATTGGTTTTAGCCTTTCAAATATTCTCAATTAAATACTTCTGAGAAGTCGTTTAGCACTACTTAAATTATATTTAAGCTAAGCTTAACGCTGCTCCCTATGCCTATCTTCCCATACAGTTTTGAACCTTTGCTGACTGTTGAAACCACTCCTGCATGTCTTATTTTCTCTAGGAGGTAGTGTTTGTATTAGAATTCAGAGGGTAAAACAGGGAAAACATTCCTACTCTAAAATAAACTAGGTGAAATACAATAAGAGTTGACAAAGGACGACATATATGCAACAGGAAATAAACATAAATATAATAAAAATTTTGTCCAGTTCCATAATGGCTTTGAAACCAGTCATTTCTCATGAGATCCTATCAACTGTGAGAGGAATAAGGGCATATTAGGTGCCCCTTAGACCATAGTCTAAAAGAAAGAGCTCCTCTTTGTGTCTTAATCCAATCATATATTCATATACATTTAAATTTGATTCGGCACCACGAATACAAACTGAACAGTAACACCAACGAACCAGACTTCCAAAGACAAAAGCAAGGGACTAAAACTTGTAAACTACTGTCTACATTAACTCTTAAAAGGTAAGAACACTAGGACTCATGACCATCAGATTCATCTAATTCCAAAAACTAGCAATAAGTCCACAATTCTCCCTCACACCAAGTAAACCATCCCAGTTTGCTAATAAGAACACATTCAAAATACCCAATTCTACAAATGCAAGCATGTGATGTTGCAAAATCAAAATTGGAAAGGATAGGACATAGTAGGAGGAAAAGTACCTCTAGGAATTAGGAGGGCAGCTGTGAGCTGAGCTCCAAGGCCTTGTTGTTTGCTTTAATGGGTTGCTTTCTTCCACAACTGAGAACATAAACACTACTCAAATCAGTCAAATCCTCAGAACCCATTAACAGATATGGAGAGAAAGATGAAAAGATAGTTACTTTTATGGAAAGTCCTGGAATTGTTGACTAGGCAACACCATGGGTGGTCTGAAATTGAGAGAGAAATGAGAAACAGAGCCAAAGAAGGAAGATTGGGAATTGGGTTCTTTCTGTTTTGGTGGGTGTGTGATTGTGGTCTGAAGAAACTGAGATGAGGAGTAGAGGAGGAGGTGGAGGAGGAGCCGAGGAGGGCCACAACCGAATTGAACGACGAGTCGTTGGCGGTTTTGTACTGGATGATGAGCCCCACCTGTTGCTTCACTGGTGGGTGAGGGACAAACCGCCGAATTTGCACAGGGTCTAAAATTGTGGTTGTGATTTTCAGGCTGGCTTTGCTTTCATTTCACTTCGTGCACGTGTGATTGGTGAACAGTGAACACCCACTTTTTTTTTATTATTATTATCTTCTTCTTTTTTAATTTATGTTTAGGGAATTCTATTCATTCCTAAAAAATACCTCCTATGATTTTTGAATAATTTATTCCAACTGCGTCCTCTCTGGACTTCATATTCTGAGACTGTTGGGGCCATGGCATAAACGAAGGGTTTATAACCACCAATTGGAATCTTCCTCACTTGGTTTTAGAGCTTATTGAGAAGTCACGGGCTCTAGAATAATGAAGGCATATCTTGCATGCTTTTTAATTACGATGTGGTGCTCCAAACACAAATTGATTTGTTTAACCAAGAATAAGATTTTCTCCTTGCATGATTTACAACCCGGTTCGTGTTTTTTTGCATGAATAATATAATTTGAGAGTGATGCAGTCATGTATACAAAATTTTTATAGAATTTACAGAAGTGCCTTGAATGAATATGTTGGGAGTTGACAACGGAGGGCAATGACATGGTGCGGAAGGTGATACTACTTGGAAATGATCGGGCTTGTAAGAGAATCAAGAGGTACGATGTGGAAGTGGAGGGTGAGTGATGTAGATCGAGGTGTAAGAAGAGAAGGGAGGTCAAAAAAGGGCAAAATTGGATGTTTCATGTGAAATATTGATAGAAGAGATCTAAATACCATTTTTGGACGTATGAAGAGAAGCACTATTTAAAAATAATAATAAATATAAAAAAAAACTTATATTATCATTTAGGAAAAATATCACAAATGATCACTGAGTTATAACTCATTCAACACTTAACTCACTGTATTTTCAACAATATCATTTATATTCGTCTTTCACTTAACTCATTGTCGTTAATACTACCATTAAAAGCCCTTTAAATTGAGGGTATATTTGTCTAAACACTAAAAAAATGCATTTCTAACTTGAATTTTTTTTTCTAAAGACAAATGACAAATATTTTTTTCAAATTATATTTCAATTTAAAAAATCCTTTTTTATTAGAAATTTCAGAAATACAAAAAATTTTAAAAAATATCTAATAAATTTAGAATTTTTTTTAAGTTGAAAATGTATTTTTAAGTGTTTTGACAAATATACCCTCAATTTTAACGGCCTATAACGGAAAATTTAACGACAGTGAGTTAGGTGTAAGATAATGTTAAATGTGAGTGAGTTAAGTGATATTTTTGAAATGTCAGTGAATTAAGTATTGAATAGGTCAAAACTCAGTGACTATTAGTGATTTTTTGCCTATCATGTAAGCCATCATATGTTTTTATCCCTCATAAAACCACCAAATATGAGAAATATCAATATTTATGTAAATATCACCGCATTTTTATTTTTCATTATTTGTGAAAATGCTACTGCATCCAAACAACTATTGTTATCAATTAAAAAGTTACTACCAACAAACAAAAGAGCTACTATCAATGAACCGGAAAGTTATTGTCAATTAATTGAAAATCTACTGTCATTCTTCAAAAAAAATACTATCAGTTAGGTGACAATAACTTTTTAAATATGGTAGTGACTTTTCTAACGAATGACGATAAATTTTCTGAAAATTGACATTAGCTTTTCGGTTCGTCAATAGTGACTTTTTGGTTATTCGACAATTACTTTTTTTCTTCGTTTGAAGTAGTTTTTTGTTCATTGACAGTAGCTTTTCAATTAATGATAGTAGCTGTTTTGAGTTTAGGGTTAATTTGATTTTACCTTCTTGACATTTACACATTAAATCCGTTATGTCCTCGCATTTCTAGTTTCATCACAGTTCGTGAATTGGGTTGCTGTTGATGATAGCTTTTTATATCTAGGATGAATGGAAAAAAGGTGGTTCTAGTTAGACCTCCACATTTACTATTTGGACCTCCTCTTCAATATTTTTCCCTTAATCTTCTAGTTTTGTCCCTTTATATTTTATTTGATTCTTGTCGACCTCCACACCACTTCTTTGGGTTCTGGCTATATCCTACAATTACATTTGCTGCCTTAGCTACATCCTTATAGCCTATTGATTAATCGTTTGGAGGAAGGACATATAGTACTATATTCCAAGAATCCAAGCTTAGATATTTAATTCATGCTTTGGGTATGAAGTTCAACGGGAGTATGACTTTTCCGAAACTCAATTACAATGGATTAATGACTAATTGTCTAAATGAAGGGAATTCCTTGAATTTGATGGTGGCAGAGAAAAGAGAAAAACTTGGATTAGATCACACACCTTAATAAGAAGGTTGGTTCTTAGGGCTGAAACTTTCAGGAAGGGTGCAAATGCAAGGGGTGAGTTATCAGTCACACACACACACACACACACACACACACACACACACACATATATATATACATATCCTATCCAGAGCGGAGCTCCGCTTTGAAATTAACGTGTGAAGTTCGAGTTTTGGGTCACTTTTCGGTCGCATATCCACATCTCGACCGTTCAGTTTTTAGGTACTAGTGTATAGATCCTCTCTGCAAATTTTCAGCCAAATTGATGATTGTTAAGGTATCTAACTCGCTTAAACCAATGGACGGACTGAATCTGTCAACCTGAACTGTACTAGCTTTAAGGCAATTATCAATGCCTTAACGATCATCATTTTGGCTGAAAATTTGCAGAGACGATCTATACACTAGTACCTAAAAACTGAATAATCAAGATGTGAATGTGCGACCGAAAAGTGATCCAAAACTCGAACTTCACACATAAATTTTCAAAGTGGAGCTCCACTCTGGATAGGATCTGTATATATATATATATATATCAAATTACTAATCAATAATTAAATTCTAACAACTGGGTCTTGATTATGAATATATGACAATAGACATACCAATAATTTGATAGCTAATAAGAAACGCTGGTGAGAGAAAGAGTGAGGGAGAAGAAGTTGCAGACGGAATTGGTTGTGGTTTTTCTATATTTTTTTGTTATTTAATTTTCTATAGGGGTAAATTAGGAATTAAATTATTACAAAAATTAGTGAAGGTCCATATAGCAAATTTGGAGATCTGAATAGAACCACAAAAAAAAAAAAAAAAAACACTTCTGATGTTTTAGGTAGGGGTCATCATTTAGCCCGTGGGCCTCGTGGGCCGATGGAGGCCCGCAGGGCCAAAAGCCCGGCCCGGTGGGTAGAGGGCCGGGCTTGGTTTAGGGGTTTGAAACCCGGCCGGCCTATAGGCCCGGCCCGCCAAAAGCCCGTTAAGCCCTGCCCGTAAAAGCCCGTTAGGCCCGGCCCGTAAAAGCCCGCAAACAAAAAATATTATATAATTATATAAATAACACAGAAACTCTTGTGCAGAATACCCAAATTCGCTGAATTACTGGGAACTGCTCGGATAGAATTAGGATCTGTAACCTATATGCACGGAAAGCCCCATGTGTCTAGTTTTTGAGGAATTTTACGGTTTGTGATTCCGACTTTTCTAGAAGGAGTTATGGCAATTTAAGTGAAGGCAGTTCAGCTTGAACGAGAATCTGCAATACAGAAACTGTTGTGCAGAACACCTAACTTTGCTGAATTACTGGGAACTTCTTGGATGTAATTAAGAGTTGTACCCTATATGCACGGAAATCCCCATGTGTCTAGTTTCTGGGGAATTTTACGGTTTGTGATTCTGACTTTTCTAGAACGAGTTATAGCAATTTAAGTGAAGGCAGTTCAGCTTGAACGAGAATCTGCAATACAGAAACTGTTGTGCAGAACACCTAACTTTGCTGAATTACTGGGAACTTCTTGGATGTAATTAAGAGCTGTACCCTATATGCACGGAAAGCCCCATGTGTCTAGTTTCTGGGGAATTTTACGGTTTGTGATTCTGACTTTTCTAGAACGAGTTATAGCAATTTAAGTGAAGGCAGTTCAGCTTGAACGAGAATCTGCAATACAGAAACTGTTGTGCAGACCACCTAACTTTGCTGAATTACTGGGAACTGATTAGATGTAATTAAGAGCAGTACCCTATATTCACGGAAAGCCCCATGTGTCTAGTTTCTGAAAAATTTTACGGTTTGCGATTCCGACTTTTCTAGAAGGATTTATAGCAATTTAAGTGAAGACAGTTCTGCTATGACTTTTCTATAAGTCATACAACTTTAAAGAGGCAAATTGGTATAGGCCAATGTATTTGTAATTAAAATTGAAATTTTTATCTTATGTCCACGCACATCCATCGATGAAATATTTACAAACGTGATGTAAAAAAATAAGCAAGTTTTGCGGTCATCACGTCATCGGTCAATTAAGAAAACATACAAGTGACTACGGTTGACCAATCCGATCGGGTTTGAAACTATGGTGAAATTGACTAAATTTTTAACCACACTCATAATTTATTGTAATAATCACATCCAACGGCCGGTTTTCCCATTTTCTTTGAATTGATAGAGGTTGCTCTTTGGATTGTGTAATATATAAATATAGGTTTATAAGAGTAACTAGGTTTGACCTAGTTGATCGAATTCAAAACGAGAACCAAATTGGCTGGATTTTTTACAACCACCATAAAATATTACAATCTCTCTATCAAACTGTTGGTTTTTCCAAATTCATTTTCCACTTCATGGTTGCTTTAGAATGAACCTCAACAATTTAAATGTAATGTATAAGTCATACAACTTTAAAGTGGCAAATTGGTATAGGCCAATGTATTTGTAATTAAAATTGAATTTTTTATCTTATGTCCACGCACATCCATCGATGAAATATTTACAAACGTGATGTAAAAAAATAAGCAAGTTTTGCGGTCATCACGACATCGGTCAATCAAGAAAACATGCAAGTGACTACAGTTAACCAATCCGATCGGGTTTGAAACTATGGTGAAATTGACTAAATTCTTAACCACACTCATAATTTATTGTAATAATCACATCCAACGGTCAGTTTTCCCATTTTCTTTGAATTGGTAGAGGTTGCTCTTTGGAGTGTATGATATATAAATATAGGTTTGTAAGAGTAACTAAGTTTGACCTAGTTGATCGAATTTGAAATGAGAACCAAATTGGCTGGAATTTTTACAACCATCATAAAATATTACAATCTCTCAATCAAACGGTTGGTTTTTCCAAATTCATTTTCCACTTCATGGTTGCTTTAGAATGAACCTCAACAATTTAAATGCAATGTACAAGTCATACAACTTTAACAGGCAAATTGGTATAGGCAATGTATTTGTAATTAAAATTGAAATTTGTATCTTATATCTACGCACATCCATCGATGAAATATTTACAAACGTGATGTAAAAAAATAAGCAAGTTTTGCGGTCATCACGCCATCGGTCAACCAAGAAAACATGCAAGTGACTACAGTTGACCAATCTGATCAGGTTCGAAACTATGGTGAAATTGCCTAAATTTTTAACCACACTCATAATTTATTGTAATAATCACATCCAACGGCCGGTTTTCCCATTTTCTTTGAATTGATAGAGGTTGCTCTTTGGAGTGTGTGATATATAAATATAGGTTTATAAGAGTAACTAGGTTTGACCTAGTTGATCGAATTCGAAAGGAAAACCAAATTGGCTAGATTTTTCACAACCACCATAAAATATTACAATCTCTCCATCAAACGGTTGGTTTTTCCAAATTCATTTCCACTTCATGTTTGCTTTAGAATGAACCTCAACAATTTAAATGCAATGTACAAGTCATACAAATTTAAGAGGCAAATTGGTATAGGCCAATGTATTTGTAATTAAAATTGAATTTTTTATCTTATGTCCACGCACATCCATCGATGAAATATTTACAAACGTGATGTAAAAAAATAAGCAAGTTTTGCTGTCATCACGCCATCAGTCAACCAAGAAAACATGCAAGTGACTACGGTTGACCAATCCGATCGGGTTCGAAACTACGGTGAAATTGACTAAATTTTTAACCACATGTATAATTTATTGTAATAATCACATCCAACGGTCGGTTTTCTCAATTTCTTTGAATTGCTATATGTTGCTCTTTGGAGTGTATGATGTATAAATATAGATTTATAAAAAAATAAAAAATTAGTGTCTTTAAAAATTTATTTATCAATAAATTAGTATCTATATATAAATATAGATTTTTTTTGGTACAATATAGAATCATAGATCTGTTATCTTTGGTTGTATTTGATCATTATCCAATGAATTTCCAAAGCTTGATTAAAAAAAAAAAAAATTGTGTCTTTAAATATTTATTTATAAATAAAGCCCGCAAGGCCCGGCCCTAAAAAGCCCGCAAGGCCAAGCCCGGCCAGGCCCGAAAAAGCCCGCAATGCCTGCTTTGTATGGACGGGCTTGGATCCTTCGATTTTTAATAAAGCCCGGCCCGCCATTATTTAAAAATATAACAAGGCCCGGCCCGGCCCGGCCCAAGCCCGCTATGAATGGGCCGGGCCAGGCCCGTTGACGACCCCTAGTTTTAGGGAATCAGAAACTGAGAGAAATTCGCTGTGTATTCTCATTGATAATAGGGGCCTCTTTATATAGAGGATTACATTGCATAGAATCTCAATCATACAAGGAAAGTAATCGTACATTGAATAGGAATCTATATGCTTCTAATTTAACCCTATTACCACTTGGTCAATTAACCTAGAGTTTGGGCCAAACACAAATTAGGGTTTACTTGAACACTCCCCCTTGTGTTGCCCAAACGCGGTGATTCTCTCGTTGCCTCGTTAAAAACCTTGCCAAGTAACAAAAACCCAGTGGGACAAAAATAACCTCGGTCGAAGGGGAAAAAGAGCACAACACACCCTTCACGTTTCGAGACGAACATGTAGACATCTCCCCCTGATGTTTGTGCCTCCCCCTGATGATTATGATCATGGGAGTTCAGATAATTTCCGCAAGCCAATTCTTGCCACATGTTTCTCGAACGTGGATTTAGGCAATGACTTAGTGAACAAGTCTGCCACATTGTCCTCAGATCGAACCTGGTTCACTTTGATCTTGAGGAGCTTCTGTTGTTGCTGATTGTAGAAGAATTTGGACGATATATGCTTGGTGTTGTCGCCTTTGATGTAGCCTTGCTTCATTTGTTCAATGCAAGCAGCATTATCCTCATAAATGATCATTGGCTCATCTGTGGTAGACTTCAGACCACAATTGCTTCGAACATGCGTAATTATGGATCGAAGCCATATACATTCATGAACTGCTTCGTGAAGAGCAATAATCTCTGCATGATTCGAAGAGGTAGCGACTAAGGTCTGCTTTGTAGACCTCCAAGATATTGCAGTCTTTCCCATGGTGAAAACATAGCCAGTTTGGGAGCGACCTTTGTGTGGGTCAGAGAGGTACCCAGCATGAGCAAAACCTTTCAAAACACTTGTATCGTTTTGGGATGGGGAGAGGGAACGCAGTCCACCATGTGTGGCGTCCCTGGCACTTGATGGATCCGAATCCATCTTCTCTCTGTAGGGATAGAACAAGCCCATATCAATCGTACCACTTAGGTATCGAAAGATATCTTTAACACCAGTCCAATGGCGTCGTGTTGGCGCAGAGCTATATCTAGCTAGCAGGTTCACAACGAATGAGATATCCGGTCTTGTGCATTGTGCTAAGTACAACAATGCGCCTATTGCACTTAGGTAGGGCACTTCTGCCTCTAGCACTTCTTCATCGTCATCTTTTGGACGAAATGGATCCTTCTTTGGATCAAGACTACGGACGACCATTGGGGTGCTTGAAGGCTTAATTTTGTCAATGTTGAAGCGCCTAAGCATCTTTTGGGTATAAGCTAATTGATGAATCAGGATACCATCTCTACGGTGCTCAAGTTCTAAACCGAGGCAAAACCGTGTTTTCCCAAGATCTTTCATCTCAAACTCGGATTTCAAGTGTTCAGCGGTTTCCCTTAACTCTTTAAGGGTGCCAATTATGTTCATGTCATCGACATAAACTGCTACTATTGCAAATCCGGAACTTGTCCTTTTTATGAACACACATGGGCATAGTTCATTGTTGACATATCCCTTTCCAATCAAGTAGTCACTTAGACGATTATACCACATCCGTCCGGATTGTTTCAATCCATATAGTGAGTGTTTCAATCTAATCGCAAACGCGCTCCGTAGTTTAGAGCCACTTAATTTGGGTAACTAAATTCAATCTGGAATTTTCATGTATATCTCTGTATCTAGATCCCCATATAGATACGCAGCAACCACATCCATAAGCTGCATGTTCAGTTTTTCGGAAACTACCAAACTGACAAGGTAGCGGAACGTTATGACGTCCATTACGGGAGAATAGGTCTCCTCGTAGTCGATTCCATGGCGTTGTGAGAAGCCTTGCGCCACAAGGCGAGCTTTGTACCTTACAATCTCGTTTTTCTCATTACGCTTTCTAACGAATACCCATTTGTGACCAATTGGTTTGGTGTTGGGCGGTATTGGTACAACATTGCCAAATACCTTTCTTTTCGCTAGAGAATCAAGTTCTGCCTGGATCACATCTTTCCATTTTGGCCAATCAGCTCTACGTTGGCATTCATCAACGGAGCGTGGTTCGATGTCATCGGTCTCAATAATCTCACGCGCCACTGAATACGCGAATACATCATCAATGATGATGGAGTTTTTTTCGCACGTCCCATGTACACTAGTGTAATTTATAGAGATCTCTACGTTCTCAAGGATAGGTTCTGACATTGAGGCGTCCCCCAATGATGTCTCTTGGACATAACCATAATCCAGAACATTCTCATGGGACGGATTTTGAGTATCGATGATAAAAGGATTTGTTTGTGCCTCATTCGCTCTCTTTCTAGGGCGAGTATCCTTCGAACCAATCGGTCTACCGCGCTTCCTTGCGGGACATGCAGCCATAGATGCCACATCATTGCCATGTTGGGCAATTGCGCCATCTCCTTGCGTCACAGGAGTGGCGTGATGTCCAGTATTTGGGACATCGATCCTTGCAGACACGTTTGCAGCAGGTATGTGTGATCTCGTCACTTTGGCAACATCAGAAAACACATCAGGCAGGGTGTCTACTACGTTCTGGAGCTCGATTATTCTTCGCACTTCAAGTTTGGACTGTGCGGTACGGGGATCGAGATGAGACATAGTGGGGACAGACCACGACAATTCCTGTCGTTCCTGTTGAACATCTGTGTTCTTATCTCCCTCTAACGATGGGAAGACTATCTCATGAAAGTGACAATCTGCAAATCTAGCGGTAAAGAGATCGCCTGTCAAGGGTTCAAGATAGCGGACGATGGTTGGAGATTCATATCCAACATAAATGCCCATTCGTCTTTGTGGACCCATCTTAGTACGCTGTGGCGGCGTAATAGGCACATAAATGGCACACCCAAAAATGCGTAAGTGCGAGATATCAGGCTCGTACCCAGTCACTAGCTGTAACGCAGAGTAAGATTGGGTTGCAGTGGGTTGTAGACGAATTAGTGTCGCTGTATGCAATATATCATATCCCCAAGCAGAAACAGGGAGATTGGTGCGCATAACCAATGTCCGTGCTATCATCTGTAGTCGTTTGATAGCGGCTTCTGCGAGACCATTTTGGGTATGAACATGGGGAACTGGATGCTCTACATCAATCCCCAATGACATGCAATAGTCATCGAACGTTTTCGATGTAAACTCCCCAGCATTATCAAGTCGAATTGACTTAATAGGATGGTCAGGGTAGTGAGCCCGTAGACGGATTATTTGGGCGAGGAGTTTAGCATAAGCAGCATTTCGAGTGGACAACAGCGCGACATGTGACCAGCGTGTCGACGCATTAACCAATACCATAAAGTATTTAAAAGGTCCGCATGATGGTTGAATTGGTCCACAGATATCCCCTTGGATTCTCTGTAAGAAAGGAATGAGTATTTTGGGATCCTTTGCGTAGGACGGTCTCGGTCCTAATTTCCCGAATGAACAGGTTTTGCAGAAAGAGCGAGGGGCCTTAGAAGCAACCAATGAGGATTTTGGTTGGGCCTGAGCATCTGTAGCGCTATTAGAAGCAAAATGTGTGACTACATCTCCCATCATGGCGTTGGAGCCATGGGAATTTATGGCGTCATGGCCATTGGGAGGAACAACCATGGGGTCATGCTCATGGTTGGCGCCATTGATGGTGTCATCACATGGGACTTGGGCGGCCCTATGGCGTCCCAAGACGGCTGAAGCGCCATATGCTGCAATTGTTGCGGTCTTGCTAAGTCCAAGAATCAATTTTCGATTCTTGCTTCTTCTCACTCTGAATAAAGGATGTCCGTGTGAAGTCTTTAGTATACGGAGCATCATATCATGACCAGGGTGCCCTAGTCGGTCATGCCAAAGCCAATATGTGTCAGAATCCAAGAGATCTTCTCTTATGATATTATTGGATTTTCAATAGGTCGAATTGTAGTGACATAAAGTCCACTAGATTGACACATAAGCTTCTCTAAGATGCGCTTTCGTCCGCAATCATTAGAGGTAATGCAAAGGAAATCTTTTCAGTTCTCATTATGCGTTTCCACATGGAATCCGTTGGCTCTTATATCTTTGAAGCTCAATAAGGTTCGATTTGCCTTAGGAGCGTAGAGAGCTTCAGTGACTTTAATCAAGGTGCCATTTGGCAATAGGAATTGGGCCATTCCATGTCCTTGAACTAAACCTGATGGCCCAGCCATCGTAGTCACAGATGAATATGTAGGCAACATCTCCAAGAATAATTGCCTATGTCATAGAATGGTGTGCGTAGTCGCACTATCCACAAGACATTGAAGTTCATCCATTCCTAAAAAAAAAGCTCGTAATTAAAAAAAGGAGTCATAAAGAAAAGAACTCAACTTTTATTAATAAGCCAAACGGAATTACATCATCGTTTCTTTAACCAAAGAAAATCTAATCCAATAAACTAGCTAATGCAAAACAATGGTAGTCGTCTAACTCCTTTCGATAATTCCAATGCAAATGTGACTAGGTGAGTGGAGAGATGTCGGTGGATCAAGGCTCGCTTAAGTACCACTTATCTCAAAACCTTCCTAGACATCACACTTACATTGAGTACGCCTACTTTGAAGAAAGACTAATATCATTGGCATCTACTACAAAAATAATATGGCAATTGCCTACATCTCTTGGAAAATAATAAGACTTAATCAAAATCGCCAGTTTCTGGGTCTTGATCCTTGTAGTCTTCCACCCTTAGATCAAGATCGCCATCTTGATCTTCTTGTTCCATGTAATTTGCCTCTCTTGCTTCACGATACGTCTTGTATGCATTTGCAACGTTCTGGGATGCAGTACACTTCTTTGCCCAATGTCCACTTGATCCACATCGAAGACAAACATCTTTATGGTCAAACTCCCTTGATCGAGGTGCATTTGACGCACGATTTGGACGGCTATTGTTCTTGGTGGCGTCACCACCATGGCCGGAGGCTCCGCCTCTCTCTCTCTTCACACGTTGACCTCCACGGTTCCGTGCACGCCTCTCTTGGCGATTTCCTTCCTCTTTAGGGCGAGAATATGGACCAGAACGTTTAGAATTGTCCCTACTCTTAGGGTTTCGCTCCTTGCATCCTCCCTTGGGGGCGCGACTATAGTTAGACTCCGGAATAGACTTGGTTCCCACGGGTCTAGCGTTATAGTTCTTCACAAGAATGTTGTCGTGCTTTTCAGCTACGTTCATGGCGCCAATGAGCTCATGAAATCTTGTGATACGTCCTGCATTCACATCAATCCGATAATTCTTTGAAATCATCAGAGCAGAAACGGGGAAGGTAGAGAGAGTCTTCTCGATCAACATCGTATCAGTTATGGCTTGGCCACAAAACTCCATTAGAGACTTGATACGAAGAGCTTCCGAGTTATAATCAAGCACAAACTTGAAATTACAAAAGCGGAGGCTATGCCATCACACTTCTAAATCAGGAAGCAGGGAGTCACGAACGTTGCCAAATCGCTGCTCAAGTTCTACCCATAACTTTCTTGGGTCTTCCTCATTGAGGTATTCACTTTGGAGCGCGTCATTCATGTGCCTTGTCATGAGAATGATGACTTTAGCTTGATTTGCTTCAAAAGCAGTAGCTTGCTCAATGGAGAGCACGTTCTGACTAGGCTCTTGGATGGTTTCCAGAAGTCCATCAGCCTTAAGATGTTGGCGCACATCTCGGACCCACCTATGGTATCTTGCACCAGTTGTCTCCAGTGGAACAAAGTTCAACTTGTTCAGGTAACTCATCCTGAAAAACAACACAAGATTAGGGTTAGTTTCAGAGCGAAAAAGGCTACCACGAAAAACTATTGAATTTCTGAGCGTAGTCGCTTCCAAGAAATTAGGGATTTTCTGAGCGTAGTCGCTTCCAAGAAAATCCGATTCCAAGAGGGGTTTTGGATTAGATCAAAACGACGATGTATGTGGTTGATCGTTTTCTTCTCAACAAACTAGTTTGGAGGACTCTACAAGCTCCAAGCTTGGAGTGAGCACGAACCCCCACAGTTCGGCTATTGGTCTCCCCTATGAAGAAGAAAGGGGGGTAGAAGAAGGGATGTTGGAAGTCCTCGAGAAAAGAAGAAGAAATTGAAAAACTTGAAAAAGGGGAACTTTTAGAAAAATTTACCTTGAAAAGTGGCAGGAAATTCTTGACCGGAAAAGTTACTGTAGATGGCCGGAAAAAGGTTGATCGGAGTTGACCGATCTGCTGACGTGGCAGATCAGATGCTGACATGGCAGGCTGACTGGATGCTGACGTGGCTCGGGTTCTGGGCTGACGTCAGTGGGCTTTGGGCCTGGTTCTTTGCTTTTTGGGCCGAGGTCAGCTTCTTTGCTTCTCGGTCGATGGGGCTTGGCTTCTGACTCTGGGCCGAGATTTGGTTCTTCTGGGCTGGACTGACAGAGGCAGAGAGGATCTCCAAGGATGATGATCAGGCGACGGTTCAGGGTAGGGGAGCTTCTGATGAGCGGTTCAGGGGATTCCGGGCCGGTTCCAGGGATGGGTTTTCCGGTTCCGGGGATCTGGGGGCAAGGAGCTTCTGATGGTGGAGTATGGTTGTCAGAGGCTGGGCAAAAAGCTTTGAGTCGGGCAGGAAGACTTTCGTCACTTCTGGAGGCCGGTTCGGGGTTTTTCCGGCCGGTTCTGGAGGTGGCGCCGCCGGTTCTGGGCTCCTGGGGTTGAGATCTTCAAGTTGGGCGGCGGTGATATCTGGGATTTGAAGGCTACAAAATTATGGTTTCAGGGTTAGGGCTTCGTGCTGATAACGTGTTTTAGGGAATCAGAAACTGAGAGAAATTCGCTGTGTATTCTCATTGATAATAGGGGCCTCTTTATATAGAGGATTACAATGCATTGAATCTCAATCATACAAGGAAAGTAATCGTACATTGAATAGGAATCTAGATCCTTCTAATTTAACTCTATTACCACTAGGTCAAGTAACCTAGAGTTTGGGCCAAACACAAATTAGGGTTTACTTGAACATCTGAGTAATTTTCTATACTATATATCATTCTGAATTCAAATTGTTTGTGCATTGAAATCGATAGTTGTAGTTTATCACAGAGTTAGAATTGAAATTTACCATTCAATCTACCCATCTTACATTTTGTTTTTGTTGAAGAAAAGGAACTTTTACTGATGAACTAATTCAACAAGTTACAATCATGTGCCAGTATGTCAAGGATACCACTAGGAGCTTGATTAAACCAAGCTTCTTTCTAGCAGACTCGAAAGCAATATTAATTAATGAGTCTGTGAGCTACTTCATTGCAGTTCCTAGAGGCATATTTGATCTGGACACCCTGCAAACAACTCATTACAACCTGTATATCGTCAATTACACTGCCTAATTCCGAAAGCTCAGAGCCCCTGTGTGTAATATCATGAACTACATCAAGGCAGTCAGTTTCAATAGTAACCTGTGTCAATTGCATCTGTTGAGTAAGTCAAGCCGCTCCCATGTGGCTAGTAGCTCCACATGCTCGGCAGAACTAACATGTTGGATAAAATGAGCAAATGCAACTATAAACTGACCTTGAAAGTTATATGAACAACACCACCGATTCCTCCCTGTGTCAGTGTCGGCAAAAGGGCTCCATCAACATTGATTTTTTCTCAATTGTTACCTTCCAGCTGCCATATTTTCTTTGGTTACTGCACTTGCAAAACAGTAGGGGAACGAGCCTTTTGAAACTCGTCAACTCAAGCCATAGAACTGAATAAAAGAGCAGATGCAAGTTGTGATGTATTCTTCCGCAATTTGCTATTCCAATTTTTCCATAATGACCAAATAATCATCAGAAGTTTCTCAAATAAATCTGCCTTAAGATGTATGGCCTTCTCCAACATACATTCTTTGAAATTTAAATTAGGTAGCAAAGAACTATATATGAAGATGGAAAGGAGGAGCAGATAACAATTCCATGGCAATAGGACACTTAACAGAAAAGATGGGCATTGTTTTCAATTCTATACGTGCATGGCAAGCATCCAATCTCTCCTTCATAGCCTTTGGTTAGTAGGCGTTCTCATAGGCAGTAGATTATTAGAAGCAGGCCACACGCATATTTGAACCTTTACGGGTACGTACCTTGGCTTTCCAAAGCCTCACCCCCTATTCTCTAAGAGCAAGTTCACCCGATTGGTCACCAGGTCACCCACTATTCACTGCTTTTTAGTGTTAATTTCTACCCTCTAGGTCACGGGCACGGTTTTCATGGTGATCTGGGTCATCAGGTCACTTTGCAGGTCACGATAGTGACCCAGAAAGTGACTCCGGGTGACCCAGGGCACGAAATACACTGTGCCCGTGACCCAGAGTGTGAAATTAACACTAAAAAGTAATGAATAATGGGTGACTTGGTGACCCAACGGGTGAACTTGCTCTAAAAGGGTCTCCATTGATGTAGTAGCTAGAGCATTACCAAGAACACGTTCCCTAGCCACCCAACATGCAGTTTTCACTGTGAATGAACCTCTTTTTTCTGAACTCTAATAAAGCTTATTATGTGTGACGCGTCTGCTTGATGGGATAGCAAGAACATGTTCAGCTACAACGTTAATAACTAAACAGTTAATATGTAAGTAAATAACATAGGTATAATGTATCACCCTGCGGCCCTGCCAGTTGATAACTAAACAGTTGGAAAAGAAAAAGGAAAAACAGTAAATATATATGCCCTACCAAGTAAACCCTACTAGTCACTAGTGGGATTCTAATCATTCTATTCATTATAAGGGTGACAAGCATATGCCACCAAATGTCATAATTTGATAGCGATGGAAATGTTATTTGCACTCTGAAAATATGGCTTCCCGTGCTTCTAAAGTGGGAGTTGCTTTTGGAGTACGTACATCACCTTCCTTGAAAATACATTAGCATTCTAGATGCTAGAGTAATCATATATGTTTTCTGGAGACAGACTATAGTACCCCCCAGTATGGGATACCTTTTTATTTTTATTTTTTTAAATATATAACAAGTTAATATGATGGTAACCTGATGAATAGGTCATCAGGTTACCCATTCAAATTTTGACACATGGCAATTTAAAAAAATTAAAATTACATTTTTAAGCACACATTTGTCATCAATTTGTAATATTGTCCATATACTTGTAAATATTGTCCTAAATTGAGTAATTACTAAAAGGTTTACTCCAATTATAGAATGGAGAACTATATTACGTGAATGAGAACACATGCTCTATTTGGTATAAATATGAAGATTTACCACTTGTACAACACATTTGTTGTCAATTTTGTAAAATGGTTCATAAATTGGTAGATGTTGTCTTAGAACTTGTAATTACTACAAACAGAACATTTTTTACAACATTTTTCATCATTTGTCCTTATATTAGTAATAATCGTTGTTAGTGATGTAATTATTTTTTCAATGAGGAACATTACACAAGTTATCACCCAATTACACAATAGAGAACTTTATTACGTGAATGAGGACACATGTTCTATTTAGTATGAAATATGAAGATTTACCACCCGGACAACACATTCGTATTCAATTTTGTAA
Organism: Rosa rugosa; assembly: GCF_958449725.1. Taxonomy (NCBI): domain Eukaryota; kingdom Viridiplantae; phylum Streptophyta; class Magnoliopsida; order Rosales; family Rosaceae; genus Rosa; species Rosa rugosa. Next base: position 35,696,424 of record NC_084823.1, read on the forward strand.
AATGGTTCATAAACCTGTAAATGTGGTCGTAGACCTTGTAATTACCACAAACAGAACAATTTTTACGATATTTTTCATCATCTGTCCTTATATTCATAATAATCGTTGTCAGTGATGTAATTATTTTCTTTATGGGGAACATCACACAAGTTACTACCCAATTACACAATCAAGAACTCTATTACGTGAATGAGAACACATGTTCTATTTAGTATGAAATATGAAGATTTACCACACGGACAACACATTCGTATTCAATTTTGTAAAATGGTTCATAAACCTGTAAATGTGGTCGTAGACCTTGTAATTACCACAAACAGAACAATTTTTACGATATTTTTCATCATCTGTCCTTATATTCATAATAATCGTTGTCAGTGATGTAATTATTTTCTTCATGGGGAACATTACACAAGTTACTACCCAATTACACAATCAAGAACTCTATTACGTGAATGAGGACACATGTTCTATTTAGTATGAAATATGAAGATTTACCACCTGGACAACACATTCGTATTCAATTTTGTAAAATGGTTCATAAACCTGTAAATGTAGTCGTAGACCTTGTAGTTACCACAAAGATGACATTTTTTACAACATTTTTCATCATTTGTCCTTGTATATCGTAATAAGCAAGTCAGAGAGATAATTATTTTCTCAATGACGAACATTACACAAGGTACCACCCAATTACACAATCAAGATCTCTATTACGTGAGTTAGGACACATGCTCTATTTTTTCTTTCCATTATTAATATTTTCCCAACAACAAATTGCAGGACAAGAAAGTGTTCCCACAAGAGAGGAAAGATGATCAGAAGAGTGTGGATGCTTCGTTGATAAAGTCCATTGACGCTGTCCCAGACTTGAAGACATACTTAGCTGCAAGATTCTCTCTGAGGTCTGGCATGTCTTTTAGACAGTCAGCTCTTTTCTTACTTAGGATACTTGTTCCCGTTCTTGTTTGTTTCTTTACTATGATTGTATGTTCTGTTCACATTGAGATCCGAGATTTTGTACTGATCGGCATTGCCTTGCAAGGGATGTTATGATTTTCATTTTGAAAAAAAAAAAAAAAAAAAACTTAGGAAGAAACATTTTAGATGAAGTTGTGAGGAGGAATGACGAAATGAAACTTAGAGATTTGCACTCATGATTTAGGTAGAATGTTCCGATTTGGGTTTTATCCTAAAGTTGATTGTGAAAAGAAACAAACATTTGACAATCTCATAAAGATTCTGTTAAAACAAATTGTTCATGTTTTGATTTATTTTCGAGAGTTTTTATTCTTTGCACCACGAGGGCGACCACGACCCCTTGCTTGTAGTGTTGAGGTTTTTCTCTGCACGACTTTTGAACAGCTCTTGCCATGATGTTGATCAACACTATTTCCAGTAGCTTCATCAATTGCTTCTATTGTCTTGATCTTGTTCTTGGCACCATCATTTTTGTTTTCATTATCTAAAGCCTCATTAATTTTCACCCATGCTTGGTTCTTTGGGTGCTTCAACATCCAAAGGGCAAGTTGCACACGACGATTTACGGAATCTAACTGCATTTAGTAAACAACAAAGTTATACAATAGGGGAAAAAAAACATCATATATTGCAATTAAAGTTGAATCATCTTACCTCATCTTTCAATGGATTATCATAGTTTATTATGTATCTGAGCATGAAAATGCCACAATCGAAGTTGTTTTGTTGAATGTGAATGTCATCTACATTGAAAACTGTGAATGAACATAACGACCATCCTTTCTTGAAACAGCTTTGGATTTCAGTGTCAAATATATTTCTCTAGTCTTTCCCCCTCTGCAGAACAAACCCATTTGCGGATAGTGACTCTCCCAGTCCTTGCACTTGTTCTCTTGTCATCCTTTCTAACATCAAAACCCATTGCTTTCGCATAAGCATAGTAAAAAGTCTCTGCTGCCTCAACAGTTACAAACTTCACGCCTATAATGTCTTCTGGAGCCAACTTATCGTATCTAATACCATTATATTCCAACTGATTGATGCCACTTTCAGACTCTTGCAAATTAGTGTCTGAAATCTCAGGTTGAGGTTCATCTAATGCATCCTGACTTGACATCTGAAACATATAACATGAAAATGAATATTGACAGAGACGTTTAAAATCCTCAAGGAACCAAGTGTCAGTTTTTTGTGTTCATATTACATCAAGTTGAATGAGTCCACATTTAGTCCAGAGATTTTCTTAGAAAGACACCATTAGAATCCGAATATTTAACTCTTGATAGGAAATTGCATAGACCATAAACATGACTATATATAGGATAAAATTTATCTGATGCTACCAGCAGCTATTGTCTTTTATAGAATGAGCTATAAATACGAATCCATATGGCAACTACAGGCAAGAATTAGACAATGATGACTATATTAAACGGATTCAAAATGATACAAATCTATCCAATATAAAAGGTGCAGCAAGAGACTGAGGTGCTATAAAGAAGTTTGAAGTGGCTTATTGTCACATATGGAAAGAAACTACTTCAATGCCGGCAACAATTGCCGTCCCCTGAAATAAACCTAGGTAAGTAATGACAAACTTTCAGTGATTTCAATCATCCCACCCATCTTATCCCCAATTATAATAAAGAAATGAGATATAACATGAGCATTCCTTGGACAATATGTGGTTGGTTTTATTAATTAAGGATCAATGAGGTCTGCAAGTTAATAGTTTTATTATGAACCAAAAGCTTTTCAGCACTACTCCAATCAGATGGAGATTACAGAAGCCATAGAACAACAAATATCAAGTATCTAAATGAGCCGTTTACATATATTGCGAAAATTGGATGATAATGATACGTGCTCACAAGTTGCTAATGAAACTGAATGCCTACTCACAACGGTAATATTATTAAAGACCACAGAATTCATAAGATACAAACAGAATGAAAACTATGAGCAACCTAATGAATCCAGATTACGTCCGGAGTCTACTTAACCACAAAGCATAATGATGCATAATAGTTACTCTATGCAGATGCATCGCATAAGTGGATATGGATTGGTATTAATTGCACTAGTCGCTGTTCTTCTGGCAATGGTGCTTTGTAGCATGTGCTACCTACTACGAAGAAAACTTAACAGAACAATCTGACCTTAACAGAACAATCTGACCTTAAGTCCTTTCGAGAACAATCTGACCAAGCCAACAACAGAAACAAGAACACCCAAATATCCAGAATTCCAGCTTCACCAAATTTCCAACTTTGCAACATTACGCCTTTACCAAATTCCCAGTTGATATCAGTAAGACAGAAATAAATTGAACAATACCAATTCAAAATTTCAATTTTCAATTTTCCAATTCAACCTCAGTTCAATAATTCCCATAATCCCAGATTCTCAATTTATCAGAACAAGAACATTGGAAGAAGTAAAAAACAAGAACTTACGTGGAGAACCCGTGGGCTGGAAGACTGGAGGAGCAGTGGAGTGGAGGAGCGCCGCGCACCGAGGCCCGACGCCGGAGGCACGGTGATGAACTGAGACCGACGGCAAATTGAGGCTATGAGGGTGAGACTGAGATTGAGAGAGCGAACTGAGAGAGCTTACGTGGAGAACCCGTGGGCTGGAAGACTGGAGGAGCAGTGGAGTGGAGGAGCGCCGCGCACCGAGGCCCGACGCCGGAGGCACGGTGATGAACTGAGACCGACGGCGAAGTGAGGAGAGAGCGAACTGAGAGAGCGAACCGTACGTTTGGGGTTTTTTTTTTTTTTTTTTAACAGGTTACCTTACCTGCTGAATAGGTTAATTATTTGTTGAATATCCATGACCATTAGATATATTACTGATCCAATGGTCACAAATATTCACAAAACCCCAGTATGGGATACCCCCCAGTACTGTAGAATTTTCCATGTTTTCTGTTTTCAATTCATCATCGAGTAGGTGGCACTAGCATAATTTTGAATAAAAATCCATCAAGTTTTAGTTGCGAGTTTCTTCAATTTGGGCATGTCACTCAGCAAACATGTCAAAATTTAATATCCGAAAACCACTATCTAGTTTTCAATATATAATGAATGTGATCCAATTTTAATTTTTTTTTCCTCAAGAAAACTAAGCAAAGTACTGTTATACACGGTAAAAATATTGAGCAAGTAAGACATCATTATACGTAATACTATAACTATTGACTTAGACACATAATAGAGTAAACTAATTAGATATCAATACAAATTTCTGCTACATCATCCATATCATTTTTTGTAGAATCAGAGCCATTTATCGATCATGTTGAGAATATATACATCCCACATAGGAAAAATGGGACATTGCCTATGAGTTTATAAGGGTTTGGGCCATTCCATCCATTGCCAATTGGTTTTGGATGTGAACCTCAGATTACTTTATCATGGTATCAGAGCAGACTACCCACGTGTGCATGCCTAACGGCCACACGGGCTCCACGTCACCCAAAAGTTGTCTACGTGTATGGCTTGAAAATTCGCCACACGTGCGGGGGCGTGTTGAGAATATATACATCCCACATGGGAAAAACGAGACATTGCCTATGACTTTATAAGAGTTTGGGCAACTCCATCAATTGCCAATTGGTTTTGGATCTGATGATTGTATAATTGCTCTATTCCTTATTCACTTCCACTCTCCTGAGCTAACTTTCCTTCCTGTACATATTGAAAACTTGAGTCATGAGTTACGTAGTGACCCGTTTTTCTTCTGGTTTGATAGTTAAGTAGTGACCCATAAATTCAGACAAAACAAGTTAACCATGGTTCAGAAATTAAGTGGTCCAAAAAAGAAGAAAAAAACAAATGAAGTTGGTGCGGACTGTTCTATGTTCATCATAGCACCGTTCAAATCACTGACCCAAAATAGTGAAATACAGTGAAAGAGAGAGAGAGTGAGTGAGTGAGCATCCAATTCTTTGTATAAAGACATCCCATTTGTTTTGTTGTTGGGACTTAAACAGAAAATAGTGCACACACAACCTCACCTTGAAAAAAATATTTGTAAAGAATTAAAGTAAAAGGAGGAATCTTTTTTCCAAATGCCACTGTCACTCGGCACTCGCATAGTAGAATCTTTGGTGGCTCAGCTTGCATCGTCGGTCATATATGACATCTGGGGTGAGTCTTTCAATCTTTTTTCTCTACTGAAATGATTTTTTTTTTTGACGAGACTACTGAAATGATTGTTTAAAGCTTCTTTTTCACGGTCAGTTATTCCCTGCTTCCTGTTGCATGCCACTCTTTGCTACTTTTACTGCTCTTCACACTTTCCACTTGTGTGATGCTCTGCATCTTTTGATATTCACTTCCATTTGTATTTTTCTGTGAAATGGAAGATGAGTTGAATATGCATTCTGATTTCTTAAGCTACTTTGATGGATTTTTCAGTGTAGATTGATTATTCTCAAGATTCTGGGTTTTCTGGGTTGCTCTATGACTGGAGTCTGGAGGTAACTATTTGCATGTTAGATGTAATTTTTTTTTTTCGTTTCAGATTTAGTTTCTGGGTAAATCCAAAATCTGTTGTTTGATTCTTGATGTTACTGCTGTTTGTTCAAATCAGTGTTTGGAGTGTAAGATCTTAGTAGTTGTCTTTTGTAACTCGTCAACTGTTGTTTCTTTTGTTGAGAGAAGAGCTAAAGGATTGTCTGAGTGAAGTTTCAATCTAAAAATTGTTCTGCTTTTTATGTGAGTTTAGACTTTTAGAACAAAACCTTTGTCAGTAAAGTTTGTGTTGAGATTTCAAGTATTCTTGCATTTATGTGTTGTGGTTATAATTAGACATGGCATTTCTTTGTAGAAGTTGTTGACTGGGAGGAATCAACAAAGTTCTCTTTCAACTCCAAAGTAAACCAAGAGTTTGTGATTCGTCCTCCCAATGGTTTCGAGATCTTATTCCAACTTACTTGACCTTACTTCTGGTGAATCCCTAACTTTTGGCCGTGAGAAGAAGAGGTTCCCGCGAGTTGCTACTGTTGCGGGAGTATTGTCTGAGCTAGATGATGATACCAGTAACAACAGTGTTGGCTCTGATGCTCCTTCGTCCATTTCTCAAGACCGGATGATCATAGTAGGGAATCAGCTTCCACTTCGGGCGCATAGAAGCGATGATGGGGAATGGTGCTTTAGCTGGGATGAGGATTCACTACTCTTGCAACTCAAAGATGGCCTTGGAGAAGATGTAGAAGTTATCTATATTGGTTGTCTAAAAGAAGAAATTGACCCGAGTGAGCAAGAGGATGTAGCCCAAACTTTGCTTGATACTTTTAAATGTGTCCCTGCATTTATCCCTCCAAACCTTTTCAGTAAATTTTATCATGGCTTCTGTAAGCAGCATTTGTGGCCTTTGTTTCACTACATGCTTCCTCTATCACCAGATCTCGGTGGCAGGTTTGATCGATCGCTGTGGCAAGCTTATGTTTCTGTGAACAAGATATTTGCAGATAAAGTGATGGAAGTTATTAGCCCGGATGAAGATTTTGTGTGGGTTCATGACTACCATTTGATGATTTTGCCAACATTCTTGAGGAAGAGGTTTAATAGGTTGAAGCTGGGATTCTTTCTCCATAGTCCATTCCCTTCGTCTGAGATATACAGAACACTTCCAGTAAGGGATGAGCTTCTAAGAGCACTTCTAAATTCTGATCTCATTGGCTTCCATACTTTTGATTATGCTAGGCACTTCCTTTCTTGTTGTAGTAGAATGCTTGGCCTCTCATATCAATCGAAGAGGGGATACATTGGGCTCGAGTATTATGGCCGCACAGTAAGCATTAAGATTCTTCCTGTTGGGATACATATAGGCCAGCTTCAATCTGTGTTGAATCTGCCAGAGACTGAATCTAAGGTTGCTGAGCTGCAAGATCAATTTAGGGGGAAAACTGTTTTGCTTGGGGTTGATGACATGGACATCTTTAAGGGAATTAGCTTGAAACTTTTGGCTATGGAGCAATTGCTTATACAACATCCTGATAAGAGGGGTAAAGTTGTTCTTATTCAAATTGCTAACCCGGCAAGGGGCCGGGGGAAAGATGTCCTGGAGGTCCAGTTAGAAACTGATGCCACAGTGAAGAGGATCAATGAGACATTTGGGAAGCAAGGATATAGTCCAGTGGTCTTGATCGATACCCCACTTCAGTTTTTTGAGCGAATTGCTTATTATGTTATTGCAGAGTGTTGTCTTGTTACAGCAGTGAGGGACGGGATGAATCTTATACCCTATGAGTACATAATATGCCGCCAAGGAAATGAGAAGCTGAATGAGACTTTAGGACTAAACCCAACAACCCCAAAGAAAAGCATGCTTGTGGTTTCTGAGTTTATTGGGTGTTCTCCATCACTAAGCGGAGCAATTCGAGTTAACCCATGGAACATTGATGCTGTAGTTGAAGCTATGGATTCTGCTCTTATGATCCCAGAAGGAGAAAAACAGTTGCGGCATGAGAAGCATTATAGGTATGTCAGTACACATGATGTTGCATATTGGGCACGTAGTTTCTTACAGGATCTTGAAAGGGCATGTAAGGATCACATGAGGAGGAGATGCTGGGGAATTGGTTTTGGTTTAGGGTTCAGGGTAATTGCTTTGGATCCAAATTTCAGAAAGCTTTCAGTTGAGCATATTGTTTCAGCTTACAAGAGGACGAAATGTCGAGCAATTCTCTTGGATTATGATGGTGCTATGATGCTGCCGGGTTCAATTATTACCACACCTAATTCAGAGGCTATTGGAATCTTGAACAATTTATGCAATGACCCGAGGAATGTTGTATTTCTTGTTAGTGGGAAAGACAGGAAGACTTTAACTGAATGGTTCTCTTCTTGTGGGAAGCTTGGGATTGCAGCAGAGCATGGCTTTTTTGTGAGGTATGTGCCTTTTTGTTATTGTGGGTTTTGTTATTATTATTATAACCCATCAATTAAACACATTTTTAGTTTTTGGCAGGGTTTGATAAAGAGCATAAATAAACAAAATAAGATATTTCATTTGTCGATGTAGCATACATTTCTGATCTTTTTGTTTATCTTCTGGGTGTTTTGGACTCTTTGCTAATTGCTGATGCTGTTCCACTCACTAATGCATGTGATCTTGATTTGTGGTGTCTCTTTCTTTCTTTGTTTTTTATTTTTTGTAGTATTTTATTTTTATTTTTTTTATCAATAGTAATTAACTGACACAATGAAGGGAAAGAAGAGTGGCATAAACTAGAGACTTTATGCTCTCCATCTCTTTTAATTATTACTAAAACAGGAGTATGACTTGTTTTCCCAGTATGTAAACCCTGGAACTTCCTCCTTCTGAGATGAATTACTATTAGGTATAAGCTTTAAAGCATTTAAGATTGAAGTAGTGTTGGATCTGGCTCACTTTAGTTTCAGTAGTGATGGTCTAAGCTTATTCTTTGTAGTAGTATTGAATTCTGACAGCTTGTGTCGGCAGTTAGAGATGGATTTATATATAGTAAACAAGAGTCATACATAACATAGAAGGGTGAAAAGGAGCAGTGAAATTAGGATAGTTATGAAATGTGGATAGTTCTCTGGAACTGGAATATATAGTCTCTTTCTGGGAGAACTCATTCTATGTGATATCTACACAGCCCTTAGAATGAAAACATGAAAAGTCCTAATAGATGTTGTACTGGATAAAACTAGAATCCATATGGTACAAAACCAAGACTCTGTAGCCAAATCATACTCATCAAGTCACCATGCTAAGTTTGTTTGTTTGGGTTGCTATATTCTCTCTCCCAATCAAAGACATTTGCTGCCTTGAATGCTCAAAATGTTCATTGTGTCAATAAAATGCATTGTTACTGCTCCCAAGTCCTAGTACTAAATGGTAGTCCTTGTTGCTTTGGTTAAGTTTAGTCAAGAGCAACCTCATATCAGCTTCTGGTTTAAGGTTGTTTGGGAATTTTTGCTGTCAATATATCTAGAGATGAGTACTGTTTCATTAGGCTTAACACAGAGGATAGACCCAATCACCTTAATTTTGATAACTTTTCTCTAATGTGATAATTTTATTTTATCATTAATAAATTAAGGGAATGAAGAATGAGGTAGAGCTGCATTTTCTATAAATTAAAGTCATTATCAGCTCCGCTACTGTAATGCAATATCTAGTTCTTAGAGTGGGATATATATCTGAAAATTCCTTTCTTTGGTGGGATGGCTTCTTTGCGTTGACTGTTGAGTTCTATTATTTTTTTCAGGACAAATCATAATGCTGATTGGGAAACGTGCTTCTCTGTTCCTGATTTTGATTGGAAACAGATTGCTGAACCAGTAATGCAGTTATACACTGAAACAACTGATGGTTCTAATATAGAGGCTAAAGAAAGTGCTCTTGTTTGGAATTACCAGTATGCAGATCCAGATTTTGGCTTCTGTCAGGCTAAGGAGCTTCTGGATCACCTGGAAAGTGTTCTTGCCAATGAGCCAGTTTCTGTCAAAAGTGGCCAGCACATTGTAGAAGTTAAACCTCAGGTTAGTGGCTCTTTTTCTCCTGTCAATTTACATGGTCGTTGCCATTCATTTCTAAGATGTGGTCTTCATTAGTGTTTAGCATGATACAATTAAGTAAACTCTTCTTTGAGTGTGTGTGTGTGTGTAAGGCTCTATTGAAGACCTCTAAAATGAGGACTTCATGACGACTAGTGAATTGAGAGGCATACTCCCTTTATTTAAGATTTGTTTGTTGTCTGGTCCATAGGGTGTCAACAAGGGCCTTGTGGCAGAACGCCTCCTCTTAACAATGAAACAGAAGGCAATGCTCCCAGACTTTGTTCTCTGCATTGGGGATGACAGGTCCGATGAAGACATGTTTGAAGTGATAATGAGTGCAAGGGACTCTCTCTCTCCAGTCTCTGAAGTGTTTGCTTGCACTGTTGGTCGGAAGCCCAGCAAGGCCAAGTACTTCTTGGAAGACACAACTGAGATTGTGAGAATGTTACAGGTCCTTGCCAATGCTTCAGAGCAGGCGGCTAGAAGTACCCCACAACCTTCTCAGCGAGTGGTTACTGTAGAAAGCAAATAGATTATTCATTGTCTCTCCCTCTCTGCAAAACCTCCGACAAGCATGGGTTTCTTTCTTAAAGATATTCAGATGCTGGTCAATTTGGAGTTTTGGTTGGGTTGAGATCGATGGTTTGAAAGTATTAATCTTTCTTGTCCATCAGATACAAAAATATGTTATTGTGCCAAGTTGTTGCAAAGCTTATGTTAGTGAGATTGTGAGAGCTAGTAGCTAAATTGTTAACTGTTAACAGTCTTGCTGGTGTTTACAGGGTGTGTATATGATTTTTTTTATGTGTTATTTGGTGCTATTTTGATCAAGTCCCACATGTACCAGCTTCTTTGTCAGTTGAGTGTTCCAAGTAGTTCTTGATTTCATAATCCGTTTCTCTGAAAAGATGACCCGATTTTATCTGTTCCAACACTATGCATGTCTTCGATAATCCATGTCTGCCGACAATTAAAATGTGAAACAAGTTACCATATAAAAATCGGCGACTTTTGTAAGATGAAAAATTGAATGGACGTGGGGTGCTTGAACAATGATCTTGAATAACTTGGATCATGAGAGACGAATATTTTAATCTACTACATTGAAATTTTTGACTGTCGGAGGTAACTTCAGTGGATATGTTGGTGCGGAAAAATTTGGTAGCAGATATCCTCATCTACGTTTGTAGACCCCCATATTTTTTCTTGTTTATTTTATTTTGTAGTATAACGTATGAGATTACGTATTCGTAAGGTACAAAAGCATTCGCGCTTAGGTTAAGACTTTAAAGGATTAAGAATTTAGAGAAAATACTGAGGCTTAGGACAAGCCCGGAAAATTTTCCCGAAAGGATTCGGTGAAGTGTTGGAGAAATAAGGAAAGCTGTGGCGGCAACTAGCGGGAGAAGACTTCTATTTTGTTTTTTTGGACAAAGGTTTTTGGATCGGGGAGCCAGTCACCAACCCATAAACAATATGAACTACTCGTGGCCCATAGGAACCCAACTAACATATGGATCCAGCGCCAATTACCACGTGAGAGCAGTCAGATCTCGTTGACCCAAGATTTTCTACCTTAAAAGCCAGCAGATCATCCGACAGTCAGGCCTCGTGATGACCCAAACTCTCTTAAAGTTGACACTCTTACAAGCGTCACATGGGTTCTGAAGTGTACTAAGCAACCTACAATGAGAGATTTGTGAATGTTGGGGCTCGAACTTGGGTGAGGATTCCACTCAAATAAGTGCCTTGCCATTCCTGCCAACCCTCATTGACACGGGAGAAGATTTATGCTCTTCCCCTAGGGGTTGCCTTTTTTGAACCGAAAATTGAAAAACCACAGTGAGTTAATCCGCATTGACAAAAATTAATCGAAGTCGAACCGAATCGAGGCTTGTGGTGCAGCTTTCAGTAGTGCTTATGATAAACCGACACAAAACGAATTGAACCAATATAAAATAACTAGTTAAAATTTTATATGATAGGAGATTAATTCCTATCGAAAAGTAATTTCTATTATAGGTTCTCAAGCTCTAAATCATTGTTACTCTAACTAGACTTTAATTTCTTTGTGTTTAATTTCCTATTGTTACTTTTAATTTCTTTAAGTTGTAACTTAATTATAATTGTATTTACTTGTTTGTTTTCATATATCTTATAGATTTAAATTATAGAATAAGGTATAATATATTCAATTTTACCGTCTTGTTGGTCTTTCTATATTGTTTATGTTAGTTACTAATTATATAAAGTTATAATTGGAAAAGTAAATTTTTTGTTATTAAAGATAAGGATTAAATCATTAAAGTCAGCGCGGTTAAAATTAGTCGAAATCGAGCCGAATTGAACTAAACTGATATATCGGTTAATCGGTACGATTCATTTATTGAATTTTCAATGCAGTTTTAGTTAGTACCGAAAAACTAAACCGATCGAACTGAGTCCACCCATACTTCCCCAATTGTAAATTTATCCAAACCGAAAATGCAAGAAACTCACTTCTTTCCCACTACAAATAGCAAACAATTTTCCTCCAAAACTCCAATCCCGAGAACTTCATACTTCCCAACCTTCTACACCAAAACCTCTTTTCAGATATTCAAATCCTTGAAACCCTAAATCTGATCACCTCCATGTCGGAATTGTGTGGCTTAATACAAACCAAAATATGAAAATAACAAAGTCTCACATCTGAAAAGAGACACAATAACAAAATGACTCGATAATAGTTGTGTTTAGTTGGTAGTGGGTTAGCAGTATTTTCCCCTCTGGCATTGGTTGTTTGATGGTAGGTTTGAATGGCGGGAGAGCTTGCGGGGGGTTGGTGGTCCTTTGCAGTTCAGATTTCGTGTATGGGAGATTTAACGATATTTGTATCTTTCCAGTGGCATGAGCTACTGAAGGTCTTGTGACGGCTGCTTGAGGAAGAGAAGTGGGCCGTGCCAGCCTTTTCTTTGTTTCTGTTTTTTATTAGAGTTTTAGTTTTGGTCCAAAACCAGTAAGTCTCTACTTTCTCAATCTAGGGTCGGGTCAATTTGCAGTGCTAGTGTTATGGTGTCAGTGTCGTTACTACTTAATTACTTGGGATGAATTGACTGACCCCTGCACCACCAACATCAACCCTTGCCCTAAAGAGAAAACCTTGATTCTGGGCTTACTATGAAAGGTTGTTATATACTTTTGGGCTTAAGGTACTAATATCAATCCTTATCTTTAGAAAATACTTCGTCTTTGGCTCAGTCCTTATTTTCGGAGGTAATAACAAAGGTGAACCAAATTATCATACTTGTGTCCCAATTGAAGATCCTAGATTTTGTTTAACAGTTTGGGATGCGGATATCCGAGTTCAATCAGTTTTCGACCCAGATCAAACACTCTTTGGCTGTCGTAACAAGGATGTGAGTATATGGTACTTGTTCGCCGGTTATAGAATTATTAGGGCTCTGAGTTCGATGGTTTTATATGTAAAGTTTCAGGTGCTGGTACTGTTTCTATTGAGCTTAAATACTGATAGCTGGAATTATTTTAAGTATCTTTTATACCGTACTCCTAAAAGGAAAAAGTTTATATACAATTTTGATATTTAATATATGACAATATCCCTAACTGATAAAAATAGTAGGGACAATTTTTTTTTTTTTTTTTCAGAGTAAATAATAAAAAAACTTTCTCTTCCTCTGACCTAGAATGCCACTTGCTCAATCTTGCGTAGAGGTATTGCCTGTCCGACAGCGCGTCGTCGTCGGATGGGCTAGTGGGGACTGAATGGCCGCTAGTAAGTGGTCCAGTCGGAGAAAAGGTTGCGGGGGGATGACAGCGCTTTCTAGATCATTTGGAGATATTGATGGGGAAGGGCAGTGGTGGTACGTTGGAGGGCGGGCAGGTAGGATCGGTCTCGTTCTATCCTAGAGCGGAGCACGGACGGCCTAGTGGTTGGTTCGAGTTGAGGTCACAGGATCGAAGGTCTCTTGGTGGTGATGACCGAGTTGCGGGCTTCATGTATATATTTGATTCATGTTTTCTATTGTGATTTCATGTTCTTATTGTATTAAAGTAACTTTGTACACGACATCTTTTAATGCGAAGAATTTGCATGTAGTTCAAAAATGATAGTCTTTTTTCATAACATCAACCAAAATGGCCTTTTCCCCATGCAAAATGTCCAAACCACTATCCATTTATGGCTTTTATTGCAAGATTTGGCAACATTTTTATGCAATATCATAATTTTCATTCATTACCATAAAGTTCCATGCCATTTATTTCATCTTGCTGTGACTTTTGACGGTTAGAAGGGTTTGCATAAGATCCTTTTTAAACTCGTATTCCTTCCATCAGAATTTGGCTATGAGTTAAAGTTCTCGTCAATAAAGAGATAATTTAAACATTTTTTTTCGTACTTTCTGACCTAGCAGAGCGCTCTGCTAGGGTTTGTGGTGTGGCGGCTCTACTTTGTCGTCGTGACCTATACCTACTCCATTCATGGAGAAAATTTCAGGCTTCGGCCTCTTCCTTTGTGTCTTCGTTGTCTTCGGAGGCAGTGCGTCTGTTGTGAGGAATTTGGGCGCTGCTGGGGCTGTGTCGGTGGGCCAACATACTGTTGCCACGGGATCGGAGGTTGGCGGCGCCTTCTGGGAGGAGTGGGATCCGGGTAGAAGCCACGGTGCTCTATGTGGGTTGCCTCGTCCCAGCAGTGCTGCTGTCGCGGTGGTGAATCGGTGGGTGCGAAAGAGGGTTTTCCTCTGGACGGATTGCATGTCGCTGTCGGTGTCGTGCCCCACTTGTGGATCTATGCTTGGTGGTGTTGGCGACCGTTTCTGGGTGCCCGACGTTCTTCGTTGCCATGGTGGTGAGGCAGAAGACGGCCCATCGATTGGCGGCTTGATTTGGACTGGGTGTGTCACCGGCGACAGGGTCGTATGCCCAGATGTAGTGGGTTCTGGGAGACGGTTTAGTGGATTATGGGCTCAAGTTGTTTTGGACTTGGGCCGGAGAAGCACTGGGTGGATAGGAGCAACACATTTTGGGCCTCCACAGTTTTGGATCCGAATTTGGGATCCAGGTAGGTTTTGCAAATGGTTTCGGATCTGGGATCCGGGTGGACGATGGGCTTGGACTGCAACCCATTATCTTTTGTGGGCTGTTTGCTTTTTACGATGGAATGGGGCTCCTGTGCTTTATTGGTATTGGATCCAGGACCCTATTCTATGGTATTTGTTCGTGAAAGATCGTCTGCCAACATGGCCATGTTCTGACAACCTTGGCCGGCTTCGATCTTTAGATGGGAGAGTGCCTTCATTCCGACGCCAAGTTGATTTTTGTCAATTTGTGCGTTGGAGTTCGATGGGTAGTCAAACCACCGACTACTCAATTCACTACACGGCTACAATCCGTAGTGTAAAATCAGCGCTGCGTCTCGACGTTGCTGCTCTTGCATTTTTAAGTTTTTTTTATTTCTTATGTAATTTTCTTTTCGTACAGTTTTAATTCCTTATTGATGTCTTTTTTTGACATCGTTTCGTTGTAATCTTTATTTTCAATAAATGGTTGACCTCCTTCGATTAAAAAAAAAAAATAGTTTCATGCCATAATTTTGCATCATTTCATAAACGTTGACAGTGTTCTGTAAATGAGAAGTAGTTTGGATAGTTCACGTGGCAAAAAAGTCATTTTTGTTGATGTTATGAAAGACACCATTTCGTTCACCAACTATACATGTATTATGTCCATTTTAGATTCTGTTTAATATAAACGATTTTAAAAGGTAAGATATAGATAGATATATGTTGTGTGGTTTAAACTGTCTTCTCTCATAAATCTTATGTTCATTAGTTCATCTTCTCTGTACCTTTCTTATTGGGTGATCCTATTCACTGGTTCCAAACTTCCAACAGGGTGGCATTTTTAGGGGCACAAAAACAGAGCATATATATTTTTTTGAAAAAACTCAATAAAGTGACTAAACAAAGCGCCTATTGTACTCAAGTAAGGCACTCCTGCCTCTAGCACATCTTCGTCATCATCCTTTGGATGAAGAGGATCATTTTCAGGATCAAGACTACGAACGATCATGGGGATGCTTGAAGGCTTGACCTTGTCAAAATGCCTAAGCATATATCAACATGATGCTCAAGTTCCAAACTGAGATATAATCGTGTTCTCCCAAAAATCCTTCATCTCAAACTCGGATTTCAAGTGTTCAGCGGTTTCCCTTAACTCTTTAAAGGCTTCCAATGAATATCATGTCCAACATATCCGAAACTTGTTATGGAAACGCGCGGGCATATCCCTTCCCAATCAAGTAGTCACTTTAGTGAGCGTTTCAACCTCTTTGTAAACGCGCTCCGTGGTCTAGAGCCACTTGACTTAAGTTAGATATATATCTTCCATTTAGGCCATATTTCTCTACATTGGCATTCATTCATCAACGGAGCGTGGTTCGATATCATCAGACTCAACAAACTCATGCGCAACGAAATGCGTGACTACATCATCAATTATGATGGAGTTTCTATCCCACGTCTCATGTACACTAGTGTAATTTTCATAGAGCTCTATATTCTCAGGAATAGGTTTTGACGTTGAGGCGTCCCCCAACGATAACCATCACCCGAAAGATACTCATAAGACGGATTTTGAGTCTTGATGATCAAAGGATTGGAATGTGCCAAAGTATCATTCGAACCCACGGGCCTCCCACGCATCCTAGCTGGGGCCATGGCCTATAACGCCAGAGTGCCACTCTCTTTGACATTGGCGCCATGCCTACCTCAGCGTAGGGTGGCGCTACGTTCTCTCGTAGGGACGTACTTCCTTGCAGGCATATTTGCAGCAGATGTGTGATCTCGTCACTTTAGTAGGGATCAAGATGAGACATAGTGGGGACAGACCACGACAATTCCTGTCGTTCCTGCTGAACATCAGTGTTCTTATCTCCCCCTAACGACGGGAAGATTGTCTCATCAAAGTGACATCCGCTAATTTAGCGGTAAGGAGATCGCCATGCAAGGGCATTAAATGGCGGACGATTATTGGAATCTCAAATCCAACGTAGTTGCCCATTCGTCTGTAAGGACCCATCATAGGGTGCTGTGGCGGCGCAATTGGCATATAAATGGCACACTCAAAGATGCGTAAGTACTATACTTGTACCCAGTCACTAGCTGCAATGCAGAGGTAGATCGAGTGGCGGTGGGTCGTAGACGAATTAGCATAGCTGCATGCGATATTGCATCACCCCAAGCGGGTATAAGGAAATTGGTGCGCATTACCAATGTCCGGACTACCATCGTAGTCGTTTCCGCGAGACCAATTGGGTGTGTTTATGGGAATATAATGTCCAACATTAGTCCCAATGCAATAACCATCGAAAGTCTTCGATGTAAACTCTCTAGCATTGTCAAGTCCAATTGACGGAATAGGATGATCCGGGGAGTGAGCTCGTTGTTGTATGATATGTGCTAGGAGTGTAGCATAAACAACATTTACAAGTGGACAATGGCACAACACGTGACCAGCGTGTTTGCGTGTCAACCAACATCATGAGATATTTAAACGTCCGCAAGTTGGTTGAACTAGTCCACAGAATCCCTACGGATTCTATGTAAGAACATAATGAGTATTTTTATATCCTTTAGGACGGTCTCAGTCCTAATTTCCCTAAGGAACGGGCTTTGTAAAACGAGCGAGAGGCTTTAGAAGCAACCAATGAGGATTTTGGTTAGGCATGAGCGTCTGAAACGCTATTTGAAGCAAGTTGGTGATTGCAGCATCACTTAGGGCGCCATCACCATGATGGACGCCATCCATGGCGTCATGGATAGGGACTGCGCCAGCCCTAGGCTGGTGGTGGACGGAGGCGGTGCCCTAGGCAGCTGCGTCGGTCACACTTAGTCCAGAAATCAACTTTTGATTCATGCTTCGTTTCGCTCGACAGAAATGATGTCCATGTGAAGTCTTTAGTAGACGGATCATCATATCATGACTAGGATGATCTATCATGTCGTGACAAAGCCAATATGTGTCTAAATCCAAGAGATCTTCTCTCACAACTTTATTGAATTTTATAGCTCGAATAGTGACATAGAGTCCACTAGAGAGACACATAAACTTCTCTAAGATGTGCCTTTGTTCTCAATCATTAGAGGTATTGCAAAGGAACTCATTTCCGTTCTCTACATGCGTTTTCGCATGGAATCCGTTGGCTATTCATAGGTGCGATTGGCCATAGGAGCGTAGAGAGTTTTTGCGACAGTAATCAAGGTGCCTTTTGGCAAGGGGAACTTGGGCTATTTCATGTCCTTGAATTAATACTGATGACCCAGCCATCGTAGTCACAAAGTAATATGCTCAAAATCAAAATTGAGTCATAATGAAAAGAACTCGAAATTTTATTCATAAGCCAACGGAATACATCATTGTCTCTTAACCATTCGGAGAATCTAATCCAAATGCTAGCTAATGCAAAACAAAGGTAGTCGTTTGACTTCTTTCGGTAACTCCAAAATAAATATGACCAGGTGAGTAGAGAGATGTCGGTGGAGCAAAGCTCGCTTAAGTACCACTTATCTCAAAACCTTCCTAGACATCACACTCATTTTGGATGAGCCTATGTGAAGAAAAACTAAACCAATGACATTTACTACAAAGTATATGGCAATTGCCTATTACATCTCTTGGAAAAATAAAGACTTAAACAGAATTGACGATCTATTGATCCCAGCCAGATTTGTAGTCTTCAACCCTTCACTCTAGATCATCTTCTTGATATTCTTGTTCCACATAGTGAGCTTCTCTTGCTTCACAATATGCTTTGTAGGCGGTGACAATTTCTTCACGAGCTCTACAAATATGTGCCCAATGACCGGATACTCCACATCGAGAACATACATCTCTTTGTTCAGACTCCATTGTTTGAGGCGCTTTGAAAGCGTCATTTAGATGGCTCTTAGTGTTGGTGGCGCCACCAACATGGCCAGAGGCGTTGCCTCCCTCTCTCTTTCCACGTTTACCTCTTCGATTTCGTGTTCGCCTATTTAGGTGGTTACCTTCCCAAGTAGAGCGATTATATGGACCAAAACGTCCAAAAGTATCCCTAAGATTAGGGTTCCGCTCTTGGCGCCCTCTCTTAGGGGCGCGACTATAATTGGATTTCGGAATATGCTTATTTCCACGGATTTCGAATTATAGTTATTCACAAGGATGTTGTCATGCTTTTCAGGGACATTCATAGCTCCAATGAGCTCATGAAACCTTGTGATCCGTCCTGCAGTAACATCGATTCGATAGTTCTTAGCAACCATCAATGCAGAGACGGGGAAGGTAGAGAGAGTCTTCTCAATCAACATCGCATCTGTGATCTCTTTACCATAGAATTCCATTAAGGATTTAATGCGAAGTGCTTCCGAGTTGTAGTCAAGAACTGACTTGAAATCACAGAAGCGGAGGCTATGCCATCTCACTTCTAGGTCAGGAAGCAGGGAGTCATGGACGTTTGCCAAATCTTTCTTCGAGTGAAACCCACAGCTTTCTGGGGTCTTCTTCATTCATACACTCGTACTGGAGTGAATCATCCATATGACGAGTCATTAGGATGATGGCTTTCGCCTTATTTGCCTCTAAGGCTGCTCTATTTGCTTCCAAAGCTTAAGCTTGCTCAACAGTTAGCAGGTCCTGGCTAGGCTAGAGAATCGTATCCAGGATTCCATCAGCCTTGAGATGCTGGCGGATATCACAGGATCACGAACCCACCTGTGATATTCAGAGCCAGTTGTTCCCAATGGAGCAAAGTCCAATTTGTTCAGGTTACTCATCCTGAAAGAGAACAAGAAATTAGGGTTAGTTTCGAAGCGTAAAAGGCTACCACGAAAACATATAAAATTTCTAAGCGTAGTCGCTCCCAAGAAATTATGAATTTCTTAGCATAATCGCTTTCAAGAAATCCAGAATATGTGTCTGGCCCAAACTCGAGATTACTTGCTCTAGTTGAAATAGGGTTTATATTAGAGATATTCTCGGAGAATCTTAGGAGATATCTAATTAATGTACGATTATGTTTCCATGTACAACTCTATCTCTATGCTTGTAATCCTCTATATAAAGAAGCCCCTATTATCAATGAAAGTACAACTCAATTCTCACCCAATTCAGTTTTCCTTAAACACGTTATCAGCACGACGTCCTAACCCTGAAACAAATAGCCAAACCCTAAATCCGAATACAAAACCTTGAAACCCTTTCGGCCCCCGCCACATATCTTGAAACCCTCCTTCCCAGGAGTCCAGAACAGGCGGCGCCACCCCAAGAACCGGCCGGAAACCTTCCGAACCGGCCACCGGAATCTCCAAACAATCCGCAGCAAATATTCCACCGGTTCACCAACTTCCGGACCTCCAATTGCTACCAAACTTTTCCAGAAGTAGCCCTTCCACCCCAAGATCTTGGAACCGGAAGAAAAATTTCAAAAACCTGTGTAAAACTTGCTGAACCGGCCGACTCAAAGTATGGCAGAAAATCCGGCAGAAGGAAAAGAAAGAAAAAAAAAAGAAAAAAAAAGGAGAGGAAAGATAGGCCCAAGCTGCAGCTCAGCCCTAGCCGTAGCCCAGAAGCCAGAAGGATAGGCCCAAGCCGCAACCCAAGCCCAAGCCGCAGCTCAGGAGCCTAAGTCACTGCCACGTCAGCCAGACACGTTTACAAGCCTGTCAGCAGAGGCACTGCCACGTTAGCAACCGAACGTCTGCCACGTCAGCACGGACCCAGCGCCACGTCAGCACCAGTCAACACCTGTTGACCCTTTCCGGCGACTATTCTGGCCGCCGCTGGCGACTTTTCCGACCATTTTCCGGCCAAATTTCCGGCAACCTATTTCAAGGTATTTTTTACTAAACGTTCCCGTTTTTTAGAGTTTTTTAATTCAATTTCTCATCTTTTTTAGGGACTTGCAAACTCCCTTCTTCTACCTCCCTTTCTTCATCATAGGGGAGACCTAATTATGCCGAACTGTGGGGGTTCGTGCTCACTCCAAGCTTGGAGCTTGTTGAGATCTCCAAACTTAGAGTTTGTAGAGAATTTATGATCGACCACTTACGTCATTGTTTTAATCTAATCTAATACCTTTTGGAATTGAATTTCTTGGAAGCGATTACGCTCAGAAATTCCTAATTTCTTGGAAGCGACTACGCTCAGAAATTTTATATGTTTTCGTGGTAGCTTTTTCCGCTCCGAAACTAACCCTTTTTCTTGTTCTCTTTCAGGATGAGTAACTTGAACAAATTGGACTTTGCTCCATTGGGAACAACTGGCTCTGAATATCACAGGTGGGTTTGTGATGTCCGCCAGCATCTCAAGGCCGTTGGAATCCTCGATACGATTCTCGAGCCTAGCCAGGACCTGCTAACTGTTGAGCAAGCTTAAGCTTTGGAAGCAAATAGAGCAGCCTTAGAGGCAAATAAGGCGAAAGCCATCATCCTAATGACTCGTCATATGGATGATTCGCTCCAGTACGAGTGTATGAATGAAGAAGACCCCAGAAAGCTGTGGGTTTCACTCGAAGAAAGATTTGGCAAATGTCCATGACTCCCTGCTTCCTGACCTAGAAGTGAGATGGTATAGCCTCCGCTTCTGTGATTTCAAGTCAGTTCTTGACTACAACTCGGAAGCACTTCGCATTAAATCCTTAATGGAATTATGTGGTAAAGAGATCACAGATGCGATGTTGATTGAGAAGACTCTCTCTACCTTCCCCGTCTCTGCATTGATGGTTGCTAAGAACTATCGAATCGATGTTACTGCAAGACGGATCACAAGGTTTCATGAGCTCATTGGAGCTATGAATGTCCCTGAAAAGCATGACAACATCATTGTGAATAACTATAATTTGAAATCCGTGGAAATAAGCATATTCCGGAATCCAATTATAGTCGCGCCCCTAAGAGAGGGCACCAAGAGCGGAACCCTAATCTTAGGGATACTTCTGGACGTTTTGGTCCATATAATCGCTCTACTTGGGAAGGTAACAACCTAAATAGGCGAACACAGAACCAAAGAGGTAAACGTGGAAAGAGAGAGGAAGGCAACGCCTCTGGCCATGTTGGTGGCGCCACCAACACTAAGAGCCATCTAAATGACGCTTTCAAAGCGCCTCAATCAATGGAGTCTGAGCAAAGAGATGTATGTTCTCGATGTGGAGTATTCGGTCATTGGGCACATATTTGTAGAGCTCGTGAAGAAATTGTCACCGCCTACAAAGCATATTGTGAAGCAAGAGAAGCTCACTCTGTGGAACAAGAATATCAAGAAGATGATCTAGAGTGAAGGGTTGAAGACTACAAATCTGGCTGGGATCAATAGATCGCCAATTCTGTTTAAGTCTTTATTTTTCCAAGGGATGTAATAGGCAATTGCCATATACTTTGTAGTAAATGTCATTGGTTTAGTTTTTCTTCACATAGGCTCATCCAAAATGAGTGTGATGTCTAGGAAGGTTTTGAGATAAGTGGTACTTAAGCAAGCTTTGCTCCACCGACATCTCTCTACTCACCTGGTCATATTTATTTTGGAGTTACCGAAAGAAGTCAAACGACTACCTTTGTTTTGCATTAGCTAGCATTTGGATTAGATTCTCCTAATGGTTAAGAGACAATGATGTATTCCGTTGGCTTATGAATAAAATTTCGAGTTCTTTTCATTATGACTCAATTTTGATTTTGAGCATATTACTTTGTAACTACGATGGCTGGGTCATCAGTATTAATTCAAGGACATGAAATAGCCCAAGTTCCCCTTGCCAAAAGGTACCTTGATTACTGTCACAAAAACTCTCTACGCTCCTAGGGCCAATCGCACCTATGAATAGCCAACGGATTCCATGCGAAAACGCATGTAGAGAACGGAAATGAGTTCCTTTGCAATACCTCTAATGATTGAGAACAAAGGCGCATCTTAGAGAAGTTTATGTGTCTCTCTAGTGGACTCTATGTCACTATTCGAGCTATAAAATCCAATAAAGTTATGAGAGAAGATCTCTTGGATTTAGACACATATTGGCTTTGTCATGACATGATAGATCATCCTTGACATGATATGATGATCCGTCTACTAAAGACTTCACATGGACTAAGTGTGACCGACGCAGCTGCCTAGGGCACCGCCTCCGTCCACCACCAGCCTAGGGCTGGCGCAGTCCCTATCCATGACGCCATGGATGGCGTCCATCATGGTGATGGCGCCCTAGGTGATGCTGCAATCACCAACTTGCTTCAAATAGCGTTTCAGACGCTCATGCCTAACCAAAATCCTCATTGGTTGCTTCTAAAGCCTCTCGCTCGTTTTACAAAGCCCGTTCCTTAGGGAAATTAGGACTGAGACCGTCCTATGCGAAGGATATGAAAATACTCATTATGTTCTTACATAGAATCCGTAGGGATTCTGTGGACTAGTTCAACCAACTTGCGGACGTTTAAATATCTCATGATGTTGGTTGACACGCAAACACGCTGGTCACGTGTTGTGCCATTGTCCACTTGTAAATACTGTTTATGCTACACTCCTAGCACATATCATACAACAACGGGCTCACTCCCCGGATCATCATATTCCGTCAATTGGACTTGACAATGCTAGAGAGTTTACATCGAAGACTTTCGATGGTTATTGTATTGGGACTAATGTTGGACATTATATTCCCATAAACACACCCAATTGGTCTCGCGGAAACGACTACCATGGTAGTCCGGACATTGATAATGGGCACTAATTTCCTTATATCCGCTTGGGGTGATGCAATATCGCATGCAGCTATGCTAATTCGTCTACGACCCACCGCCACTCAACCTACCTCTGCGTTACAGCTAGTGACTGGGTACAAGTATCGTACTTACGCATATTTGAGTGTGCCTTTATGTGCCAATTGCGCCGCCACATCACTCATAATGGGACCTTACAGACGAATGGGCAACTCAGTTGGATTTGAGACTCTAACAATCGTCCGCCACTTCATGCCCTTGCTAGGCGATCTCCTTACCGCTAGATTTGCGGATGTCACTTTGATGAGACAGTCTTCCCATCGTTAGGGGGAGATAAGAACACAGATGTTCAGTAGGAACGACAGGAATTGTCGTGGTCTGTCCCCACTATGTCTCATCCCGATCCCTACTAAAGTGACGAGATCACACAAATATGTTGCAAACATGCCTGCAAGGAAAGACGTCGCTACGAGAGGACGTAGCGCCACCCTACACGGAGGTAGGCATGGCGCCAATGCCAAAGAGAGTGGCACTCTAGCGTTATAGGTCATGGCCCCAGCTAGGATGCGTGGGAGGCCCGTGAGTTCGAATGATACTTTGGTACATTCCAATCATTTGATCATCAAGACTCAAAATCCGTCTCATGAGTATCTTCCGGGTTATGGTTATCATTGGGGGACGCCTCAACGTCAGAACCTATTCCTAAGAATATAGAGCTCTATGAAACTTACACTAGTGTACATGAGACGTGGGATAGAAACTCCATCATAATTGATGATGTAGTTGCGCATTTCGTTGAGCATGAGTTTGTTGAGTCAGATGATATCGAACAACGCTCCGTTGATGAATGAATGCCAACGTAGAGAGATTTGGCCTAAATGGAAAGATGCGATCCAGGTTAAGATGGATTCTCTAACGAAGAGGAAGGTTTTTTGAGCCAATGATGCCAACACCTCCTAACATAAAACCTATTGACTAATGGGTCTTCTTTAGAAAGCGTAATGAGAAAAAGAGATGGGAATCTCGCCTTGTGGCGCAAGGCTTCTTGCAAAACGCCCTGGAATCGACTACGATGAGACATATTCTCTCGTAATGGATGTCATTACACTGTACTACCTTGTCAGTTTGGTAGTTTCCGAATAACTGAACATGTAGCTTACAAATGTGGTCACTACGTATCTATATGAGGATCAAGATACAGAATATACATGAAGGTTCATGGTGAACTTCGTCTACCCCAGTCAAGTGGCTCTAGACCACGGAGCGCGTTTACAATAAGATTGAAACGCTCACTAAAGTGACTACTTGATTGGGAGGGAATATGCCCGCGCGTTTTCATAACAAGTTCTGGATTCTATCGCGGTTCATGTTGGACATGATCTGCATTGGAAGCCCTTAAAGAGTTAAGGGAAACCGCTAAACATTTGAAATCCGAGTTTGAGATGAAGGATTTTGGGAGAACACGATTATGTCTCGGTTTGGAACTTGAGCATCGTGTCGATAGATGCTTAGGCATTCTGATAAGGTCAAGCCTTCAAGCACCCCCATGATCGTCCGTAGTCTTAATCCTGAAAAGGATCCTCTTCATCGAAAGGATGATGACGAAGATGTGCTAGAGGCAGAAGTGCCTTACTTAGTACAATAGGCGCATTATTGTACTTAGCTAAATGCACAAGACCGGACATCTCATTTGCAATAAGCTTGTTAGCTAAGATATAGCTCTGCGCCAACGCGACGCCATTAGGATTGGTGTAAAAGATTTCTTTCGATACTTGAGATGTACAATTGATATGGGCTTGTTCTATCCCTACAGAAAGATGATGGATTCGGACCCATCACACACCAGGAACGCCGCCAACACTGGCCTTCGTCCATTATCCCCATCCAAAAACGACATGTGTTTTGGAAGGTTTTGCTGATATTGGGTATCTCTCTGACCCATACAAAAGTCATTCCCAAACTGGTTAAGTGTTCACCATGGGTAAAAACCATGATATCTTGGAGGTCTACAGAACATACCCTAGTCGCTATATCTTAGAACAATGCAGAGATCATTGCTCTTCATGAAGTGGTTCGTGAATGTATATGGATTGGATCCATAGTTACGCATGTTCGAACAATTGTGGTTTGAAGTCTACCACAGATGAGCCTACGAGCATATAGGATAATGCTGCTTGTTTTGAAGCAAGGCTACATCAAAAGTGACCACACCAAGGATAATCAGCAACAACAAACTCTCCTCAAGATCATAGTGAACTAGGTTCAATCTGAGGACAGTGTGGCAGGCTTGCTCACTAAGTCATTGCCTAAATTCCACTTTCGAGAAACATGTTGGTAGCATCGTTTGCGGAAGTTATCCGAACTCCAATGACCGTAGTCGTCAGGGGGAGATGCAGACATCAGGGGGAGGTGTCTACATGTATGGTCTCGAAACGTGAAGGGTGTGTTGTGCTCTTTTTCCCCTTAGACCGAGGTTTTTTTTTTTTTTTTTTTTTGTTAGGGTTTAGGGGCAGGGGCAGCGGACGTGCGGCGGTGCTGCAGGGGCAGAAGACGTGCGGCAAAACTGCAGGAGAGCAGCGACGGTGAGTCTCAACGGTGGTGAGGCAGCTAGCGTGGGCTAGGTGCTTGCGGTGGCGATGAAGATTTTCAGGTTTTTGGTTTTTGTGGTTAGGGCTCGTGCTGATAACGTGTTTTAGAGAAATGGGAATTGAGAGAAAATCGTTGTGTATTCTCATTGATAATAAGGGCCTCTTTATATAGAGGATTACAATGCATAGAATCCGAATCATACAAGGAAAGGTAATCATACATTGAATAGGAATATCTAGATCCTTCTAATTTAACCCTATTACCACTAGGTCAAGTAACCTAGGGTTTGGGCCAGACACACAAATAGGGATTTACTTGAACAGAAACTAAATAAATTGAGGACATTTTAAGAAGGACTAAATACTCGTTACTCCTCATACTTTTGCATAAAAAACAGTTTAGTCCAAAATTTTAAAATTAAACAGTTTAGTCCTTATTCTTTTTAATTCTCACACAACAGGTCCTACAATGACTATTATATCCCTCACTTTTTATTTTTTTTATTTTTCTCTCTTTTTATTTTTTATTTTTTCTGCCTCTCTCTCTCTCTCTCTATATATATATATATAGACACATATATACACACACACATATACACACACACACACAGATATATATATATATACACACATATATACACACACACACACAGATATATATATATATATATGTAGAGAGAGAGAGAAAAAAAAAAGTGAGGGGTATAATAGTCATTTTAGGACATGTTGTGTGAGAATTAGAAAGAATAAGGACTAAACTATTTAATTTAAAAAATTTGCACTAAACTGTTTTTCATGCAAAAGTATGAGGAGTAACGAGTATTTAATCCTTTTAAGAAATAACCCTTAACTTACAATTGTCATGTAGAACAAATGACAGAAGGTTTCTCGACTAAATGCACGTGTGCAAGAGTAATCGAAAAAAAAAAAATTAGAATTTACAATTCTATGACTTTGGGTTACTGTGTCCATTTTGGATAAAAGTTTCTCGACCAATTAGGCGATGCTATAAAAAAAAAAATCAAACAACTAAAAGTTTGATTCTACAACATTGAGTCATAGGGAAAAGCTCTAATGAAGACTTTTAATATGATGACTTCATAAAGACTTTTTAATTAACGGTTGTGAGACCCACTGTGGGGGGGGGGGGGTGGTCAATAAATTTGACTCACAATCATGACGATTGAACCCCGCCATGAATATACGAGTAAATATAATCATGAATACGGTGATAATTACGATTGTAAATGCTGCAATAATGACGGCTATTAAGAGCGGCAATGATGACTGCAATTAAGCGCGACAATGATAACGATCATAAAGCTCGAAAATAAGTACAGGTATAAAAGCGGTAATAAATCAGGATTCATGACCCAAGTCGCCTCACACCTATAAGTAAGGGGCAAGACGACCAGGTATGATATCTGATTTCAACTCATTTGACTTGACTCAACTAAGAAAGTTACTGACTTAGGCATCAGAGGGTTTTCTGCAGGTACCCCCTCCTCTTCGAGCTGACGATCAAACTTCAAGTCAACATTAGAAGGAAGCTTCTCAATCGTTCTTGGTCAGCTCCCGCTCCAGTCCGCATTCATCGGTGAGTCAAAATCCTCTACGGAATTTTTCGTCACCAACAAGTGGCGTTGTCTGTGGAAACACTTTTCCCTAAAAAGTGATGGTGGGAGTTGCACCTTAAGGAATCTTATTTTCGTCGCTAAGGACTGGGAGTGACGGAATACAAACCTCGAACAGAAAAAGCTCTCGGCGAGGAAAGAGGCTCTCGGTGAGGTGTAAAAGGACTATCGACAAAGAAAAAATATCCTTGATGAGGTGAAGCCTTCGATAAGGAAATCCCTCGACGAAAGAAAAATGTCCTCGATGAGGAAAGCCCTCGACGAAGAAAAATATCCTCGATGAGAAGAAGCCTTCGACAAAGAAAAAATATCCTTGACGAAGAAAAATATCCTTGACAAGGAGAAGCCTTCGACGAAGAAAAAATATCCTCAACAAAGACAGCGCTCGATGAAGGAAAAATGTCCTCGGTAAGGAAAGCCATCGACGAAAGAAAAATGTCCTCAAGAAAGAAAAAATATCCTCCACGAGAAGAAAGCCTTCGACGAAGAAAAAAAAAACATCATCGACAAGGAAAACCTCCTAGCGAGGAAAAATCTTTCGACGAGGAAAAAGCCCACGACGTTGAACTGAACCTTCATCTCTCAATATTTCCACAGTCATAAGCAAAAGAAGGACGTGACGAATCTGTTCAACTCCAAGCAAAAAGTGTGGGAAAAAATATGGTGTTTCTTTAAGAGAATCAAGATAGAGATAATGCACGTCAGCTGTGACCCCCAGGACGCGACAATTGCATCAGGAGAAATGACTCCGCCTGGGTACGCCCCTTTACTAGAATCTGTTACGCGATCCTGATGTACGATTGAGGATGGAACCCGCATCGAAAAGGCAAAATCCCGGTAATGTAGACTAATGTTCTTTCCTTTAGAAATGGTTTTTCTAAGTTTCGCGCGCTTGCGCCCGAAATGACTGAAATATAGTTAGCTTAATTCGTGTGATTTTATGGTAACCCTTGCCCGCGAAACAAATGTCTCATTTCGGAATGAATACATGAGGCCGTTGGCTGAAATAATACACGAGGCCGGTGGCCGAAATGTAAACACAAGGCTGGTGGCCGAAACAAACTTATGAGGCTGGTGGCCGAAATGTGAGCACAAGGCCGGTGGAAGAAATAATAGACAAGGCCAGTGGCCGGAATGTATATATGAGGCTGGTGGCTGAAATTAATGCAGGAGGCCGGTGGCCTAATGCATGTGTGAGGCCGGTGACCGAAATGAGTGCATAAGGTCAGTGGCCGATATGTATGTGTGTGGCCGGTGGCCAAGAGGAATCAATAGGAATGTGTGAGGTCGGTGGTCGAAATAGATACTTGAGGCCAGTGGCCAAAATGAATAAAATGTTGTCTATCAGACTCGAAGGGAAATGGGGGCAACTCTGTGTCCTATGCAGAGACTAACTCTTCGCCTTGAGAAGCGGAAATGGGGGCAACTTTGTGTCCCATGCAGAAAATCACGGTTCACCTTGAGAAGCAACCCATGAATTCATCATATACGGTTTGATTTCAAACTCTTGCTGCTCTGAATATACTTATGTTTTTCACTGTTATTGAACTTCTCGTAAGCATCGGTTCTTGGTAAGGACGACAATGATATATAGGTGATGGATCGTTACTCTTCATTCCTGTGCATATGAGTACACAGGAAAGGAAAACAAGGGACAAGATGGGAAATAAAAGGGCTCTCGAGGAGATAAATTCTCGAAGAAATGAAGGGTCAAGAAGAAAACTCTCGAAGAGGTGAACTCTCGAGGGGATGAATTCTCGAAGAGACGAAGACTCAAGAAGAAAAACTCTCGAGGAGGTGAATTCTCGAAGATGCGAAGGCTCGAGGAAGCAAACTTTCGAGGAGGCGTAGACTCGAAAAGGCAAATGCTTAAGGAGGCGATCTTATTGAACGCTCAAGGAGAAGGAGATCGTATGACGTCAAAAGAGGGAACCTCCGAGTTGGGCTCAGGTTAGGGCCATATTTTATAAATTTCCTCTTAGGATGAGTGTCCAAAAGAGAAAATTTGGGGGCATTTTGGGGGTGGTCAATAAATTTGACTCACAATCATGACGATTGAACCCACCATGAATATACGAGTAAATATGACCATGAATACGGTGATAATTACGATTGTAAATGCTGCAATGATGACGGCTATTAAGAGCGGCAATGATGACGGGAATTAAGAGCGGCAATGATGACAATCATAAAGCTCGAAAATAAGTACAGGTATAAAGGCGGTAATAAATTATGACTTATGACCCAAGTCGCCTCACACCTATAAGTAAGGGGCAAGACAACCAGGTATGATATCTGATTTTGACTCATTTCACTTGACTCAACTAAGAAAGTTACTGACTTAGGCATCATAGGGTTTTCTGCAGGTACCGCCCTCCTCTTCGAGCCGACGATTAAACTCCAAGTCAACCCTCGAAGGAAGCTTCTTAATCGTTCCTAGTCATCTTCTGCTCCAGTCCGCATTCATTGGTGAGTCAAAATCCTCTACATATTTTTTTCACCAACACCCACTTTTCGATTATATTTCAGCAAATCAACCATTAAATGTTTAGATATTTATGAATATATCACTTCTGTAATTTTTCAACCAAATTGAAAATTATTTAGGTACCAAACTAGATAAAATCAATGGATAAACCAAATTTGTCAAACCTGAACCTTTCATGTTCATAATTGATAAATCATGATTATGAATGCCTTAAAATGTTTCCAATTTGGTTGAAAAATTTGGAGAAATGATATACTCATGAATATCTAAACATCCAACTGTTGATTTGCCGAAATGTGATCGAAAAGTGGATCTCACAACCGTTGATTAGAAAATGAAGTCTTCATCATAATAGTTTCATTAGAGCCCCACTCTTAGGGCAGGGCAAATTACTATATTGGTATATTTGGACCCATTTAGATCGAGTGAGTTTCAGCAAGACGATTAAAACTCAGCAACTACGCTCCTCGAGTCCTCGTCAACCATTCCTGTGATGAATTTGCAACTTTGGCAAAATAGTATTGTTTAGATAATCAAAATTACAATGAACTTATAGTTTTTTTTTTAAGTTTATTTTAAGATTATTGTTTTCTCCTTTTGTTTTGATTAAGCAAGCTCTAAACTGTTACACATTATACCAAA
Organism: Rosa rugosa; assembly: GCF_958449725.1. Classification (NCBI taxonomy): domain Eukaryota; kingdom Viridiplantae; phylum Streptophyta; class Magnoliopsida; order Rosales; family Rosaceae; genus Rosa; species Rosa rugosa. Next base: position 35,727,042 of record NC_084823.1, read on the forward strand.
CCCACTTACGCTGGTTTTCTATGGTCCATATTAAGAGTTGGTGACGTTCTTCCCCGCCCACCATAGGTGTTTTTGCTCCAAGTTTGTTTCCGATCTCAGGCTACATGCCTCTCTTTTCCCTTTCCATTGTTTATCTTCACGCTATTTTCTTTTAGGTTAGCTTCTACATCTATTCTTTTTGAACCCATATGGCACGAGATGGTTAGTTGGTAGTACCCTTTAGTCATCGCCTCCTAGTAATTTGGTCGGTAGTACCCTCTGATGCTTCATTTGATCGGTAGTTCTCTCCAGATAGCATGAAATGACTAGTCAGCAGTATCCTCTAATCATTGCCTATTTCATATGTGTTATTCAGATATTTTAGATGGAGTGAGATGTGTATTCCAGTCCCTCTGATGCGTCATCTGGATGATAGTATCCTCCATATGACATGAGATGTCTAGTTGGTAGTACCCGTAGTCATAGCCCATTTCATATGAGTTAGTTAGCAGTAGAATATAGATATTTCAGTTTGGCCAAGTGGTTGTTTTGTGTAATTAGCCATTTTGCAACATCTTCTAGTAGTGGCCGCCTAGTGAGTACTAAGGGTGAGTTGACCCTAGGAGAATATAGATATTTCAGTTTGGCCAAGTGGTTGTTTTGTGTAATTAGCCATTTTGCAACATCTTCTAGTAGTAGCCGCCTAATGAGTACTGTACATACTACTAGGTAGTTCACTAGGTTTGGCAGTCAACTGCGGCCCGTAGGAAGACCCAGGTACCAGGCCATGGGCCAGGTTCACATCCTGCCATGATGGTTCGCGTCAGGGACGACACCCTGGGCACAGAGGGGTCCGGACCTGATCAGTACAGTCCATCTAAATATACACCAGAAAGCTGATATAGCTACAAGGGGACAACATGCGTCCCACATCGAAGATAAGGGGAAACCCCTTTCCCTTGCTCGAGTATTAAAGCATCAGCACAACCACCTTGTATGGGTAATAACTCATTTATATACTATTACTCGATTCGCTTATATATTGATACCTTACTTAGGCCTCCGAGAGGCGTAAACCGTCCTGTACGGTTTACCCCTCTAATCCCGTGCTCTTGATACAAGATTTAGGAGTCGGATCGGTACCCTAGGTGGTATAGCATTCTGTGTGAGGTACTCGGAGAAAGCCACCAGAAACATTGGCCCGCCAGATAGGGGTTCCGAATCATGACCGAGCCTGAAGAAACGGCAGGTGAGGGTAGAAGTGTTGCCCGGGCACTGATATTCTCTTTGGGCACTTCATCAGCAAGGACGCCAAGTATCGGAAGAGAGGCACGTGGTCTCGGATCCTTGGACCCACAGAGCACGATCAGCCCACCGTTCATCCAGGACCAAGTGGCCCCGGTCTCAGAGTTGGAGTCCATGCGAGCAGAGATCGCAGCTTTCCGGGAACAAGCCAGGATCGATCGGGAACAACAAAGAATCGATAGGGAGACGAACCTCCTGTCACAACAGAGGCTGCAGGAATTGGAAGATGAAAAACACTTTGCTTGCCCGGGCACTGGACAGGAGGCACCAGCATAATGAGGCACTCACTCAGGCCCTGGCTAGAGCATCTCAGGTAACGACATAGTTAAATGTTGTCCCCGTTACGGGAGTAACTGGCATGGCGGAAACACCGTCCACAGAGGGCGGTTGCCAGGTCATCTAGGTACCGGTGGATCTGTACCCGGAGAGCCTGAGGCATATGCCACCACCACCTTTGCCCCAGCTTGCTTAAAATGACCCATCGGTAACCGATCCAAACACGGCGTTACTCTTACAAATGAGCAACTCCTTGCATGCCCTTCAGGCGAGGGTAGAGGCAGCAGAGAATAGGGACACTTGGCGGCCCCTGACCACTTATGAGGACCGTCCGAGTCCTTTTACCCAACAGGTTAGAGGTGCAATTCGGTCAAACATATCAAAGCCGCTGAAGATTGACTATACGGGAATTGGGGACCCGTACCAGCACCTATAGGCTTTCCGCTCACAAACAAGTGCCAAGGATACACGGATGAGGTGTGTTGTAACATGTTCCAGGAGACATTGTCAGGGGAAGCTTTGAGTTGGTTCTACGACCTGCCGACCGGTTCTGTAGGGAATTTCAAGGAGCTCGCGGACAAATTCTTAGCTCGGTTCATCCTGCTTACCGACGGGATACACACACCGAAAGGACTACTGAAGGTTCAGCAGGGGGAGAATGAAACGTTGAAATCCTTCGTCAACCGGTGGCAAGCGGCTACCGCTAAGTGCCGGGACCTTAACAAGGAACTGGCTGAACTGGCTTTCAGGAGGGGCTTAAGAGCTGGGGAGTTCCTTTACTGGATTAATCATCATCCCCCGGGTAGCTACTACGAGCTGATGGCCACGGCCATCAGACACGCCCAGGCCGAATTCGAAACATACGGGGATAACATCAGACCAGAGCGGAGAACCTCTAACCAGGCCCCGGTGGCCAGGGATGAGCCAAGAAAGCGGGAATGGGTGCATGATCAGGGACGATCACCCCACAACTCGAGCAAGAGAAGCAAAGAGTCCTCGTCCAGGTCTAGCGATTACGTGACCACTCAGTCCCACTGAGAGGAAAGGGCACAGCAGGCCCCGCGAACACCACCACCACCCCGGTACGAGGTATTTACTATCCTCAACGCTTGGTATGAAACTATTTGGAACGAGAACAAAGATGAGATAGTTGGACCACCACCGAGGAAATTCCCGAAGAGTAAACTTACCCAACAGGATACCGGAAGGTTATGTACATATCATGAAGACGCCGGGCACAATACCAACCTCTGCATGGCTTTAAAGAATACGATCGAGTCGCTTATTCAGAAGGGCAAGCTTCAGCGGTACCTGCCCGCAAAAGAGATCGGAGCTATCGACATATACGGCCAGATCTTCACCATCCATGGTGGGGGCCCGAAGGATTTACCTCCCTAGAGGAAGAAGCGAAATTCCAGTTTCGGCCACCCGGAAGTTTTCAATTTCCACAAGGCCCCGCAACAAGGCGGCGACACTGGGTGGAAGTCGGTCACATTCCTACAGGAGGAAGAAGCTGATCTAAAGATGCCCCATGATGATCCCTTCCTGATCACGCTCTAAATGGACCACTACATAATGTCTCGGGTACTCATAGATATCAGGGCCTCGGTTAGCCTATTATTTTGTGATGCATACAAAGCTTTGAACAGGGGAAGGGCCAAGCTGTCCCAGGATAATGAGCCCCTCATCAGCTTTTCAGGAGATATAGTCCAACCCCTGGGATCAGATTACTTAGCGATCACGGTGGGAGAAAGTCCAAATTGTTCAACCATTAAGACAGAGTTCATTGTCGTCGACTGTGCTTCATCCTATAACGCTATCTTGGGTCGGCCGGCACTCTGGCGTTTAAAGACATTCATTGCAGGCCACATGCTCATGATGAAGGTGCCAACCCCGGTGGGAATAGCGACCATACGGGGTGATTAGGCTGCGACAAGGCAGTGCTATTCTTTAACGGTATCTCGGGGCAAGAGAAAGTCAGAAATGTTGCCGGTGGCCACCAACCCTCTCACAGACAGGTACGAGGACCCCAGAGATGATACTGAGTCTGATGAAGAACGGCTCGGTGCCATAGAAGACATCGAAGAGGTCGTGCTATCCGAGCAATTCTCGGACAGGATTGTCAAGATAGGTACCAAGTTGGCTCCGGCTATCAAGGAAGACTTAATCTCGTTCCTCCGCTCTAACGCATCTGCTTTCGCCTGGTCATACGAAGACATGCCCGGTATACCAACTGACATAGCCATGCACAACCTAAGCATTTTTCCTTACTCGGCACCGGTAAGACAGAAGCAGAGCCTTCACACATGATAAGTACCGAGCTATCCAGGTTGAAGTAAAGAATTTGATGGCCATCAACTTTGTCAGGGAAGTGACGTATCCCCGGTGGCTAGCCAACGTGGTAATGGTACCAAAGAAATCTCCTGGATCATGGCGCATGTGTGTAGACTACACAAATCTCAACCGAGTATGCCCTACGGATAGCTTCCCGCTCCCACGAATTGACCAACTAATCGACTCCACCGCTGGGTACCGGTTACTCAGTTTCATGGATGCGTTCAGTGGGTACAACCAAATTCAAATGAACCCGGCAGACCAGGAGCACACTGCTTTCACTACGGACAAAGGTCTTTATTGCTACCAGGTCATGCCCTTCGAATTGAAGAATGCATGTGCCACTTATCAACGACTTGTCAACTCCATGTTTGTAGAGGTCATCGGTACTATCATGGAGGTATACGTGGACGATATGCTGGTCAAAAGCCTAACCGCCAAGGACCACGTAACTAACCTATCCATTGTCTTCGCTATCATATTACGCAACAATATGCGGCTTAACCCACAGAAATGCATTTTCGGAGTTGAAGTTGGGAAGTTCCTCGGGTACATCATTAGCCACAGGGGAATAGAGGCAAACCCAGAGAAGGTGCAGGCTATATTAGACATGATAACCCCCACCTACCGGAACGATGTCAAATCCCTTACAGGTAAGGTGGCCGTCCTGTCAAGATTCATTTCAAGACTCACGGACAAGTGCACTCCTTTCTTCAAGTTACTTAAAACCCAACATGTCGAGGTAATAGCCTGGTCTGCAGAGCATGAGGCTGCTTTTCTAAGCCTGAAGGCATACTTGGCAGCGGTACCTCTGCTTTACAAACCCGTGCCCGGAGAAATGTTTTACATATACCTCGCGGCATCTTCCACAGCAGTAAGCTCAGCTTTGATCAGACGAGATTCCGATTATGAGTACCCGGTGTACTACGCTGGAAAAGGTTACACTGGTGCAGAATCCAGGTACCCGGACATTGAAAAGGTAGCATTGGCCCTCCTGGTGTCGGCCTGGAAGCTAAGACACTACTTCCAGGCACATTCAATCACCGTTTTCACTAATCACCTATTGAGACAGGTTTTGCAGAAACCAGAGACATCGGGAAGATTAATTAAATGGGCCATCGAATTGGGAGAGTTCGATATCAAGTACCAGCCCCGGACATCAATTAAGGGCCAGGCAGCAGCAGATTTCATCTCTGAGCTTATCCCCCCTCATGATCCACCTACGGGAACACCTGAACCACCGGCCCCTATCCCACAACCACCAAGCACTTGGCGATTGCATGTTGACGGCGCATCTAACAAAAAGACAAGTGGCGCCGACATCTTGGTAATCAGCCCGGAGGACCAAGTCTACGAGTACGCCCTCAAGTTTGCCTTCAAGGCATCCAACAATGCCGCAAAGTACGAAGCACTCATAGCAGGTCTACAGATCGCCCGGGAACTAGGCGTCCAGCACCTTCATATCTTCAGCGATTCCCAGTTGGTTGTGAACCAGGTCAGCGGTAACTTCGAGGCAAAAGAGCCACACATGTCTTCTTACCAGGCCCTAGCCAGGGCACTGGTTCAGAGATTTACCTCCTACGTTATCACTCAAATACCCAGAGCAAAAAATGACAAAGCAGATGCCCTTGCAAAGATTGCGGCTACTTCTCCAAGTCCAGCTTACGGGGCTACCAAGGTCGAAATACTACAAAAGCCGAGCACCTCTAAAACGGTGTCAGAAATATTCACGGTGGACCACACTGCCTCCTGGATGGATCCAATCTTAAAGTACATGGTTGACGGTCTGGCCCCGGACGATAAGGTTGAGGCCAGGAGACTCCAATTAAGGTCAGCTCGATGCACGATCACGAACAGAAAATTGTACAGAAGAGGTCATTGCTTCCCCAGCCTCAAGTGTGTGACACCAGAGGACGGCCACAAAATAATGTAGGACATACACGCTGGTGTATGCGGTAACCATGCAGGGGCCCGGTCTCTTGTGCACAAGACCCTGAAGGCAGGATACTTCTGGCCAACCATGTCGACCCTAGCTCAAACAATATCGAGTTCTTGCCACAAGTGCCAAATGTATGCAAACATTCCAAGGGCACCGCCCATTACTCTCTCCATACTCCTTGCACCTTGGCCATTCTGCCAATGGGGCCTGGACCTGATCGGTAAGCTTCCCACAGCAGTGGGACAATTCAAGTACGCCATTGTAGCCGTTGACTACCAAACAAAGTGGGTAGAAGCAGAACCTCTTGTCGCTATAACCACGGAGAAAGTGAAGAACTTCTTGTGGAAAAACATTTACTGCAGGTTTGGAGTCCCGGACACCATAGTCACAGACAATGGCACCCAGTTTGACAATGATGAGCTTAGGGCTTACACCGAGAACCTGGGCACTAGAATCCTCTATGCGTCCTCGACTCACCCCCAGACCAATGGTCAGGTTGAGGCTGTCAACAAGATAATCAAGAAAATATTGAAGAAGAAACTTGATGAGGCCAAGGGTCTTTGGGCCTTTAAACTCCCGGAGGTATTGTGGGCTATCAGGACCACGGCGACAGAAGCTACCAGAGAGACCCCTTTCTGCATGGCTTTTGGGTCTAAGGCGATCCTCCCCATTGAAACTCAAATCCAGAGTCCCAGAATCGAATACTTCGACGCTGGTACCAACATGGAAGGCCTACAGCTCGATGCTGATTTGCTTGAGGAACGAAGAGATGTGGAACACATGCATAACTTGGCAAACAAGCGGAGGATAGCTCGTTATTACGATGCCAAGGTACAATCCCGGACACTGAAACTGGGGGACTGGGTCATGAATTAGGTTTACCCAGAGCCCCGGGGGCTAGATCTATCCTGGACAGGCCCTTACGAGATCGTCGAAGAGGTAGGCCCCGCAACCTTTTACATCCGAGACATGGACGGAGTCGTTTCCCGACACCCATGGAATACGCAGCGCCTCCGGTACTATTACAAGTAGCTCCCGGAGCATCTTGTCCTAGCTTTTGCTTTTTGACCATACAGCTATGGCAAGCTACCCAACGGGTACTCATTCTGTATCAACCACCATGTGGAACTTGAATGGAAAAATGAATTATTCAGACCATTTCTAGCATTTTTACCTACACCGGACATTCCCGGACACAGCTATTGTCAGTTACTCTATTCCGATAATAAGTAATGCAAGCAAACGCTTAAAACGAGGCATAAAATCCTAGAAATTTTAATTCCTTTCAAATTCCCATTCAAGTTAAAAAAATCACCATTCACAAAAAGCCAGGACTACCTGGCAAAGGAATTAAGGATTAAGCACTGGCTCTATAGCCATTGTTCAAGACAAAGATATCCTCTACTAAAAAAAAAAATAATAACAAAAAAAAGTTCCATACAACTCCTACTGGTCATGAGCGGCACCCTGAGATCCACCGGCACCTCCCTTGGAAGCAGCCTCCTGTTCCCTCTTCGATCTTCTCAAGAAGTCCCCGCTGGAATTTGCCTTTATTCAGGTACCTGGCTGCCACCCACTCTCTATACTTTGTGATCACGGCTTTGTCTTGGGCAGCAAGTAGAATGTCAATAAGCTCTTGGGAGCCCTTGTACCCGGCAACGACTTCTTCCCTTTCAATGGGAAGGCGCTCCTCCAGATGCTCTGCTTTCGCCTTCCATGACTTAACAGAGTCTTCAGCTTCTTTCAGAGAGCCCCGGGCACTTTCTATCTCAGCCTTGGCCTCGGAGAGTTCGCCCTCAAGCTCCGAGATCCTTTTCATTGCCGCCTCCAGCTCGATTACCTTGGGAGTCAAGGATTCTACCTTCCTCTTCAAGGAGTCCCACTCTTTGTCCAGCTTAGTCTTCTCCCCATGAAGATACTTCACTTGCCCGGAGAGGCTGCTCACTTCCTCCTTCAAGTGAGTATCTTCCTCACTAGCATCGATGGCGTAGACATTGTATAGTGCATGCACAAGGTAGCAGTACTATTATTGCCACTAAGGAATAAAACATAAAAGTATGAACACACAGCATTATACGACAATAAGCCACGTACCCGCATCATCGACTCCCTCGCCAGCCTCCTGTTCTCTTGGGGAGTGTTATCCTTAGCCCGGATGCGGTCCAGGTCGATGTCCTTGAGGTCCCCAAGCATCGACCTCACAAATTTTTCATCTGCCACACCATACTCGGAGAGCAGCTGCTTGATCGGTTTCTTAGGGACAACCGGCAGCACCGGAGACAGCAGCCCCAGTGACTTGGTCGACTCCGGAAGGGCCTGATGACTCTTCTTGGACTTCTTCGAGTCCCCCTTTACATCCAGACCAGTATACGTCACCTCCACATTCGCCCCACTACGGTGACGGTGGCAATGAACCATTTTCCTCTTCTCCCCAGGCAAAAGCACGCCCTCGCTACCAAGAGACCCGCTGGAGAGAGAAGCCTGAGACCCGATTCCTTTCCCCTTGCCCCTTTCCGGGCCCACCATGGTAAGCACAGCTTCCAGTCCAGAAGCCTCCTACCTCACAATTGGAGCATTGGGGTTCGGTTCCCCATACCCTTCATCCGGTATCTCCAGCAGGATATCCTCAATGAAGGTCCGGGTCCTCTTGCCCTCCAGGTCCATGTCGATCTGTAGGGCCTCGTCTCCCTGGTTCATCAGCCTATCCATCAGGTGCATATCATCCATTTTGTCTTTTTCCTTGCCTTTCCTTGGTTTCCTCTTAGGTACTTTGACTGCAAAACAAGGACACGAGTCAGTCAAAATAAAAATTAAGTTAGTATTAGTACAAGTACCCTGGCATCGTTCCTCACCGGGTACTCTTCCCAAGCCCAACCGATCCAATATAGGGTACCGGATGAATCTGTAAGAGCTCCTTCCTTCCGCATCACCCCATACGGTATATACCCTTATAATACGTTTCCTCTCCACATCTGATAGCACATAGGACTGGTCCCAGATGGCTTGGTACGTTCCAGGCACCTGCCATTTCTTATTTTTGATCTGCCACCTACCCCCGGCGAGGAATACTTTGTTCTTCCACTTCTTACTTTGTGAGGTAGGTAGATCGGTAACAAGCGGCTCATAGTCTCGTGCATTAAAGGTCACGGTCCCTCCATACTTCTTCGAGTAAATCACTCGGTACACCGCCCGAAACTCATTTATTGTGGCCCAACCCTGCTCGCATAGGTCCCACATCGCCAGCATGCTGAGAAGTTGCCTCCATGCGTTCGGGGTCAATTGCCCCGGTGACAAATTCAACATCCTTAGTATATACTGAACTGGCTTCGGCAACGGTAGCGATAGCCCCTGATGCAGCTGATTCTCGTAGAGCGCTACCCATCCCGTCGGTGGATTACATGCCAACTCGTCCAGCCCCAGAGGCCTAAGCTCCACTTGGTCTGGTACTCCCCACCTTAACCTAACAGAAGTAATCTCCTTCATCATCATGCTTCTTACTGGCTCATCGCACTTCTTTCCATCCATCAGCGTATACCTACGTACTGGCACACCTTCCGGAATTGCAACGGTAACCTCATCCTCGGACCCCGGACCCTCATCGCTCCCACTTATTTCCTCACTCTCGGAACTTACGGATACCACCCCGGCCGACGAAGCGGTCTCCTCCTCCCGGTACCCAAGGCGGGTACCGCTGCTTGCGAGATAGGCATCTATCGCCTGCTCTGCCTGCCTCTCCGAGGCTTGATGCGACGACTCTCCCCCGAGTGTGGCTCTTGTTTCTGATTCCATCCTATTAACCTACGAGTGTCCTAGTCTTCACGTCTACCTGGAATCAGAAAAAGGGAGCGTCAGCCCAGATCCAGATCTAGGGCCCCGTGGTAGTGTGAATCACTCCCCACTACCATAAACCCAGAAACACCCAGAAACCTAGATATTCATCAAACCCAGAAAATCTAGACATTCTTACATCTATCTATCACTACTAAACACAGATTTAGTCACTAATAAGTGTATTTGGTACCACAAGCGACAGTTCAAAGGCAAACGAAAACCACATTCTTCGCACATTGCTAAAATCCCAGAAAGCTAGACAGTTTCAAACTAGAAAACCAAAAAAAAAAAACACAGAAAAAACTAGATTTATCTACAAGCCAAGAAACGATTTCTTACCTCACAATACCACAGTCGCTAGTCCGGTTTAGCCTTCCACGAAATCAGATCACCTGCTCGTCCTTCTTCTCCATAGTGTTATCAGAAACCAGCGCAAAATTTGGGCAGAGCTTTTCCACAGTGTTCGCAGAATGAAAGCAAGAGATGAGTTTTTCCCTCTTAAATTCAACTCCTTCGCAATCACAACCGTTGATAACGAAGCGTCGCCAACTGCCAGATCACGCCACGTGTCCCACTAACTCTTTAACTCCTTCAGCATGTCAACCGTCAGAACCCGAGGCGACGGGCATTTATTACCCCCTCCGGATCCCACGCACTACGTGCCTTGCATTTCAACCCCATCGGGTACTAGAGGCTCAACCCCTCTTTCAACCCCATCAGGTACTAGAGGCTCAACCCCTCCTTCAACCCCATCGGGTACCAGAGGCTCAACCCCTCCTTCAACCCAATCGGGTACCAGAGGCTCAAGTCCTCCTTCAACCCCATCGGGTACTAGAGGCTCAAGCCCTCCTTCAACCCCATCGGGTACCAGAGGCTCAAGGCTCCAACGGTACCGGAGGTTTTCTCCAACCCTAAAGGGTTAAATTGGGAGCACTGTAGAGTAGCTACCTGCAGTGTAACCCGCTCAAGACATCCCTTGCATGTGCACTTGGGGGACTCCCTACATGCACATCTGTGCCAAACCTTGTGACCAGAAATATGAAGTCCCCACCCAAGAAACATCTTGAACGGGAACTTGGGGGACTTGTACATACTACATAGTTCACGAGGTTTGGCAGTCAACTGGGGCCCATAGGAAGACCCAGGTACCAGGCCACGGGCCGGCTTCACATCCCACCATGATGGTTCGCGTCAGGGACGACACCCTGGGCACAGAGGGGTCCGGACCTGATCAGCACAGTCCATCTAAATATACACCAGAAAGCTGATATAGCTGCAAGGGGACAACATGAGTCCCACATCGAAGATAAGGGGAAACCCCTTTCCCTTGCTCGAGTATTAAAGTATCAGCACAACCACCTTTTACGGGTAATAACTCCTTTATCTACTATTACTTGATTTGCTTATATATTGATACCTTACTTAGGCATCGGAGATGCTTAAACCGTCCGGTATGGTTTACCCCTCTAACGCCGTGCTCTTGATACAGGATTTAGGAGTCGGATCGGTACCCCAGGTGGTATAGCATTCTGTGTGAGGTACCCGGAGAAAGCCACCAGAAACAAGTACTAAGGGTGAGTTGACCCTAGTGGTCGCCTGGTGAGATGATTCTAGTGGCTTCCTAGTGAGTAGCCGCTTGGTGAGAGCTACATAGAAGTGCTGGTCCAAACCCTTATAAACCCCGCACGTGTGGTGAATTTTCAAGTCGTACAAGTGGACAACTTTGGGTGACGTGGAGCCCGTGTGGCAGTGAGGCATGCACACTAGCTTGGGTAACCCCCTATTATATATGCTTATGTATATATGCTGGTGTATGAAGAAAAAAGAATTAAGGTTATAATGATGGTAACTTCCCATAATGGTAAACACTGCTGTTTCTTTGAGAACACTAAGGAAGTTATTCTTGTGATCGATCGATCGTAGATACTTGAAATAGCTCAAAAAACGAATACATGCATGTGCGCGCATGAACTCAATACGGTAATGGCAATTTGAAGTTATTGATCAATCTGGTAGATCCTGCATATATAGTTCGATCTTATTGAAGCATATGTCAGAGAAAGAATCCTAAACTTCACAGTACGTAAGAACGTAAGAAGTGTGAGCACATTGATTGAGAAAGCCAAAGTTGAATCCTAGCCTAGGTACGTGTGACTAATTGTGGTAAAGCTAGATCGAGTGAGTAATGAGATTACAGAAAGAGACCTGATGTCTACCAAAGCTAGTTAGAACTTAGAAGTCAGAACACAATTTGTGTGTTTCTAAGCTTCTATAAAGGTATCCAACAGCTAACTATAGATATATGTTATCACAGCTCAAACACTCCACTCTTCAACTGCCGAATTTAATCTTTTGATGTTATAGTCTTGCTGCTACCGTCACTTTCGATATCGCCTTCATAATTAGAGCAGACCAACTATATTATTCATATATAGTCGATACACGATGTTGCATTGTCTTGTGATGTACGACCTGATATATTACTATTCTTTTTATTTGATACATTACTTAGGGTTTAACTCCTCAATTTTAATCTTCATGCATCCAAACAAAAATTGAACTAACTAAACCGTAAACCCTAAACTTCAATAATTCTGTAGCCTAAAATAGTCAAACCCTTATTTTTGAGTACATAGGGCAAGTACATACATATCAAGGAATAATTCATTGGATGTTGGCATATTGTAGCACAGGATATTACTTCGATCAGATCCCTTAACTATTGCCTTGGTATTATTGGATTAATTAATCACACCACATGCATGCATGCCGTTGTGAGATAATGACAGATCGCCCATTAGATGCACCATGGCCGGAAAATTGACCTTCGGGGAGCTATTTGCAGAAAACTAGCTAGGCTTCTCAAGCAACACTAATTCTACCAAATTATATATCAAGGATAATTTTTCATAAATTAACTACATATTAGAACTAATTATTTCCAACTAGGAAATACGGTGATACTTTTCACTAAATTAGATATCAATGATAGTTTTCTCATAAATTAACTACAGATTTTGATAAGATCTGTGGTAATATTTATACTACTTCAAACTATGTGATAGATCTCATAGTGATTTAATCGACATCGATCTTAACTAACTTAAAAGTAAGGCTAACATGCTTAAACTAAGGTCGATAATTACTGTATTAACAGCCAGCCCCTATTATAATCTTAAACCATATTCATGTTTTTTCTTTTAGTATCTAATATATGTGTATTATATATGCATGCAGAGGAAATAACAAACAAAATGAAATTAGGAACTTGGTAACTGAAGGTAAATTTAGTGCTCCTCAATTTTGATTCCTGATTTTGTGCCTTAGCAAGAGCAAATCATAGTTATCCCTACTTAATCATACTTGTGTTTTTTTCTTTTGGCAGAATAACGAAAACTTAATTAAATGTAAAATAGTACATCTAAGGGAAGGACATGAGATCAAAATCCTTTTAAAAATAAAAATGTCAAAAAATGACCAAACCCTGAATATGGTTTAGGTTGCGACCGTATGGCTATTGCCATCCTACCATTTGATTTGTTTACCATATTGCTCATTACACCATACATTTTAATTTCAATATTGAATTTACTTATCCAACCCTCTTTTTTTTTTCTTCTTAAATATCCTTATATGACATATCCAATTAAAAAAGAATTTTTTTTTAACAAAAATCTCTCATTTAATTTATACTAATAAAAAATAAAAAAAATTATAATCTAATTTACTTCTATTTTTTTTATTTTGTCTTTCAGTTTCAATCATGTCAAAAGATTAGTAAGACTGTGAGCAACGAATAAGAGAATGATTTTTTTTTTTTGTGTTTTAAATATTTACTTTCAGTGTTCACAAAGGGTATTGCAAAGATTTTGATGAATTTTTTTTTTGATAATATTGATGAAGTTAACACTAATGGTTTTGTAAACTAAATAACGAATTAACAATAAGGAGGAAACAAAAAGACAAAAGAAATAGTAATAAATTAAGATTTGGGTGGAGAAGATGAAGATTAATTAATTGGTTATGTATTTACTGTTCCTTATAGATTTAGATTTTAAAAAAATAGTGTTTTTACTAGGCATTTTGCATTTGGGTAAACTAGTCTTTAATAATTTAAATTTTTGTACAGTGAACTAAGAAAATAGTATGGTGGCAATAGCCGTATAGTTTAAGATTAAACAAAGTCATAACAAGCTATGATTGAGACGGATCGTAGGTGTTCAATTATGTGTACGTAGGATACTACAAACTTAATTAGACATTAGTTTGCCTTAAATTCTTTGTGTTGAGGCTTTGGGACAGCCTACCTAGCCTCAATTATACTTGCGGTTAGTTTCAATGATTACTTCAATCTTGTATCTAAAGAAAAGTAGCTATACATTGAGAACTAATAAATTAGATTACTTCTCAACAACATCAATTAATTATAGTACTGTTCTCTATCGTAATCATGCATGAACGTTGAATTGTAAGTCAAACAGAATAAAGGCAAAGAAAAAGTTTGGAAATTTTTGATGTATTGATCTTCTCCAAAGATGGAGTACACAATCCTAATAGGAAACTAAATACATCGTGATATTCTCCCCCTTAACTACATAATATTCTCCTTAACTAGACATTAATCCTAATTATACTATAATTCATATAATTATGGAGAGTGACTCACGCCAACACTCCCCCTCAAGTCGGATGCCCAACTTGTCAAGTGAGTCATAAAACGCTTTGGTAGAGACTGCCTTTGTAAAAATATCCGACAGTTGCTCCTCAGTAGGCACAAGGGTAAAAGAGATGATTTGTTGATCCAGCTTCTCTTTGATGAAGTGTCTATCAACCTCCACATGTTTTGTGCGATCATGTTGGATAGGATTATGAGCAATTTCAACTGCAGCTTTGTTATCACAAAACAAGGGCATCGCTTTTTTTTGGCTTGAACCCCAAATCCCTCAACAAGTGCCTTAACCACAACATCTCACAAACTCTACGAGCCATTGCTTTTGCCCACTTCTCGTCCTTCATTGCATCCTGCACTTTACTAGGAAGTGACAAAAAAGATAATTTATTCACAAAGGCTACATATGGTTTAGACAACCTATGAGTAGACACATAATTAGCTACATGATATTTGGTCTTAGCACACAAACTTGGTTCATATTTCTTGGGAGGCTAACCACCATTGGACCGTTCTGGTAAGACTCGTGTTTGAACATGTGTAGAATCAGTTAAAGGAGTAACACTATTAGACAAAGGTGGGTTATGGGACAAAGGCAACTACTACATACCTCATATGAAGATTGAACAAGGGAGACCACTGATGGAGAGAGAGAGAGACTGAACGATTAGGAGCTTCTTCTTGAAGGGTAGATGATTCAGCAATTGTCTTTTCTGTTTCGGAATTCACAATGCTTTGTTCGGCAATAGCATGGTGAAGGGTAGACGATTCGGCAATTGTCTTTTCTGTTTCAAAACTCACAGTGCTATGTTTGGCAGTTGCATTTTTGCTGAGATCTAAGGCTGGGAAGAATGGTTGTGGTGGGAAGGCTGATCATTGGGCCACTGGACATTTTCTCTTCACTGAACGATCGATAGTTTGGAATAAAGCGATCGGTCATTGGCCCTGTTTGGTATTGTCATTCATAAAAAACACCCTGCTCCCCCTGACTATGAGTCGTAGAAAGTGGAAAATAACATGTGTCCTCATTGAATATCACATCCATGTCGACATAAAAACATTGAGAGGGAGGATGATAATGTTGTATCCTTTTTTATGAGTCTCATGCATACCATACAAAGACACACTTGAGAGCCCTTACATCTAACTTGGAACGTTGGTTCTTATAAAGATGGACATAGGCTACATAACCAAAGACACAAGTAGGAAGGGTATTATGAGATGGGATAGAGAATAACTAGACAATACCTTAAATGGAATACGACTTTGAAGAGAGGAAGATGAGAGACGATTAATAACATGGGAGGCACACAACACTATCTCTCCCCAAAGGTATTTAGGCATATTAACACTAAGAAGAAGAGCGCGATCCATGTTCAACAAATGACGATTCTTTCGTTCAGAGATCCCATTATGTTCTGATGTTTGTGGGCAAGTGGTTTGGTGAACAATTCTATGAGATTGGAAGTAATCACGAAATGAATGATTAATAAACTCCCCCCAATTATCAGAAGGAAAGACCTTAATGTGAGCATCATATTGGGTACGAACAAGATTATGGAATGCTGTAAAGGCAGAGAAAATTGCATCCTTTAATTTAAGCAAAACAATCCAAGTTAATCTTGTGAAATCATCGATGAATAAAACAAAATAATGCATTCCTGAAAGAGTTGAATGTTTGGAAGGTCCCCATAAATCGGAAAGAATTAGTTCAAAAGGCAACGTGTTATATGGGAGATACATATATCTATACAATTGTTTTTTTCGTTGACATTTAACAAAATCTTCATGTTTTGCAACAGAAGTAACATTTTGTTCAAAATTTTTGAACTAGCTAAGCTAGTACTTTCTAATTATTAGCTCAAATCATTACAACAGCTTATCCTGTCCCTGACTGGGTAGTGGAGCATGTTCTATAGGTTGCCACTTACCAGATTGCTAAAAATGGATAGACTAGATCATGATCTGCCATTGATCTAGAGGGGGCAAGTGAAGGCAATCAACGGAGTTCTCAAAACAATGTGGAAAGAAAATTGTTTGTTAATCAGTTCCTTGAGCATAAACAAGAACTACACAGAAAGTGAAATGGTGTGCAAAGAGGCCAAGGTGTTAGACAAACATTGAATAAGATAAAAAATAATTAAGCAAGCAAAGCAAATTAGTGTGCAATTTATTCATCAATCTTGTTCCAAAATGAAGAATTTATATATAGTTTTACTGAACTTAGAGCATCTTTAGCAGACTCTCTATTTTGGCTCCTTAGCTATTTTAGAGAACATGCATGTTTGGGTTTTTATTTATTTTAGCAGCTACATCTAGGGCTGGGACTTTAGACCCGAGAACCTGCAAAACTGCACCGAAAACAACCGTTTCAGCCGGTTCGGTCCTATTCCATAAAAAAAAAAAACTGCATTTTAATAAAACCGAACCGTTGCAGAAAATCCGGTTCGGTTTCAGTTCCTGATTTGCTTAACTTCCAGGAACCGAAAGAACTGAGAAACTCCTAAAGCCGTCAACCCATTTTTAGTTTTATGCTTCAATTCTTGTTCTTCCCCAATGGAGACATCGTGCCTGTTTCTGGGCTTCAATTCTTGTTCTTCGATTCCCCAAATTCAAGTCTTCACACTACAACAAATGTAAGCACGTGTGGGTATGTTTTATTTTATAATTGTTAATACTTTCTTTCCTGCAAACACGTACACCACAACCCCAAGCTTTTAATCAATTCATATATTTTCATTTTTTATTGATAAGTGGGTGTTTATAAAATTTTGTATTGAAGTTGATGGGAAACAAAGCCTGACATTCGTTTCCTTTTCTCTCATCTCTCCTCTGTTTTTCTCTCATCTTCTTCCCTTCTCCTTGAACTCACCGAAACCATCAATCCATCTATCTTCTCTATTCTCTTATCCCTTCCCTTCAGTTACAGATTAAATGCTGGAAATTATATTGGTTTCATCTTTCCTTGCTTTTTAATTACCTTGTTTTGGTTGTTAGTGAGGAAGTGGGTGGATTCAACACGTAGTCCTGTATTCTCCGCCTCCTATCCTGGACAACTCAGGTGTGTTTGACTATTTGTAGACTTGGTGTTTTTGGATTTGTTGTGTTCTTTGATGGAGAAACTAAGAAAATTGCAGAACATGATGTGGCTGGGAAGCTGGGAAACAGGATAGCTTTGCAACTTTGTTGTATGTACAGGAACCTGTTAGAAACCGTAACCGAACCAAACTAAACGGTTCCGGCAAAAAAAGTAACAACACCGAACCGGAAAAATATTGTCGGTTCAGGTTCCGGTTCCGGCAAAAAAATTCAAAAACATAACCGATCCCAGGCCTAGCTACATTAGACTCCTAAGTGGCTCTCCATTATAACTTTTAGCTATCTCTCTCCTAAATATAGAGAGTGAGAAGAGGCTCTCTATAATTTAAAACATTAATTTTGAGTTATTTTATGTAATTTATCAATACATTTAAACTATTTAATTTTTATTTAAAAAATAATATAAATTCAAAATTAGCTAAAATATAGAGCACTGATGCAGACGTATTTCTAAAGTGACTAGCCAAAATGACTTTTTATCTACTTTGGCTAAAATTTAACTCAAAAATAGTTAACATTACTAAAGATACTCTTATATATGATTTTATCGATCATAACGATGTGACTTGTTCATTAATCTATCATAAGTGGCAAGTGTTTGTCTAAATATTATCTAGATCTATTGGAATATGATAATTGGAAGGTATTCAGTGTTTTAATCTGCATTTAACCCAGGCAATTAATTAGCTAGTTGCAACTGACCAATATGAAAAACCCTACCATGTGCACAAGGGCGTAGCTACATGGACATCAGAAGGGTCAATTGACCCTGCTCACCATCTTGATGAACTCCATTTTGCCTGAAGTGTTTGCTTTTATGTAAGAAAAATATGAGCTACTTGACTCAATTTGCCCCTTCTAAAGTAACAAAATAGTTACTTTAATTTTAACTAGCTTATGACACCTTATTCTTACAAACAAATGTGTTTCTTTTTGTATATCTATTCCTCTCCATGATTTGTTTATCTCATCCTTATGTACATATTTCTTTTTGTTTTTTGTCATCATAGGAAAATAGTTTGGAGATAAAAAAAACTGTATTAGGTGATTATTTGTAGATTAGTAAAGAGTATTTTAAATCGAGTCGGTTATTATTTTTATTTTTTTCACTTAATCGACTAGCTATGTAAGTTTGACCCCTCTTAACTAAATTTTTGGCTGCGCCACTGCATGTGCATGGACTTTAACATAAGAAATTACCAATGAATACTACAACTTTAACGGTTGAGATGAGCACAACTATACAAACCAATTGCTAGCTCTCCACCTCACAATTTGATTGTGGGCCTTTTGAACCTCAGAAAATGCATGATGTTATATAATATGTGACAAAAGATGAAACAAATTATGGGATGAACTCGATCTGCAAATATACTCCACTACGCTAGTTTCTGCAGATAGGTTTTGAAATCAATAAAGCCTCATGTCATGTGTTCTTCGTTATTTACTCGGGATTTATTAATTGAGACAAGAATTTCTCAAAGGCTATGCCAACCCAGCTAAAAGGCACGTACCAGAGTCCAGAGGTTGCTTCGAACAGGAAACATGTACATCCATCCACCTCACCCGAATTAAATTTTCAGACAGAGACTGCAGCTAGAGCCAAAATCTCATAAAGCCATCGCAAATTTTGTCAAAAGAGGAAAAAGAAAATGATATCTCAAAAGGGAGAGGAGTAGATAGACTATTGTCTTTCAAATGATAATTATTGTTAATCTCAATGTATTGTTCTACTCAAACCATATACTTTAAATATATATATATATATATATATATAATAATTTTTTTATTGAACACATCAAAGGATTACAAAAAAATGTGACTGATTAGTAATATTTAGTTATGTCTCCTGTTAATTAAGCACATACATTCTATGTAAAAAAAGTACATAATATAGCTATTTCCACATTTCTAACTCAGTATCTTCCATTATCATATTCATTGCCTAAAGGTTTAGAATTTGGCTTTTTTATATTTGAACTCAATCAATCCGTATTCTTGTTATTTCCTTTATCACTTAGGGTTTATAGATTTTAATTATAGCCTACATAGATTCTAGCAATTTTATACATTCAAATACACTACTCATCACCAGGCGATGCATTTTAAGGGATAAAAAATTGAAAATTCAACATAAGATGACAATTACATTACATTAAACATAAATGTACCTGATATACTAAATAATTGACAGCTAACTATCTATTTATTTTTCTAGTTAAGTCTATTGGAGTTATTATGGTAGATCGAGATGAGCATAATAAGCCCCAACTGTCTCACTGACCAATTCACAAGATAGTCCCGTTGTAACAGTCAACAACTTACCACTACCACCTGCTTATGACTCCTCTATCCTCCTCTTAATGACCCATCTAACTTTTCTTCCTCTTTCTTTTCTTTCCAAACAGAAAAACAAAAGCATAAAGCAGCCATTTAACACCTCCAATTGGTTACTCCTATCCTTACAAACATAAACCTATACATCGTTTTCTTTTCACATACTAATTCAATTCCCACCGCTCTCATACATTCACTTCCTAACCATTTTTTTCACTCACGCTTTACATATATGTAACCATTAAACACCCTCATCTCTTCTCTCCTAAACACTTTTAATTTTTCAAAATGACTTCAAAGCCGGATACATTTCCCTCTTCCGGCAACGTTAACGGCGATCATGCAGACGACGACGAAATGTTGAAGTTGAAGAAGAAGAAGGAGAAACAAGAAGAAGAGAAAGAGAACAAGAAGCGGAACGTTCCATTACTGAAGCTCTTCTCTTTCGCTGATTCGTACGACTGCGTTTTGATGGCAATCGGATCTATCGGGGCCTGTGTTCATGGCGCTTCAGTCCCTGTCTTCTTTATTTTCTTCGGAAAAATGATAAACGTTATTGGCCTTGCGTATCTCTTTCCCAAACAAGCTTCCTCTAAAGTAGCCAAGGTATAATGACATCTCACTTCTAAGTTTTTACCATGCATTATTTGGTAAAAAAAAAAGACAAACCCTTCAATTCAAATAGGTCCATATCTGGGTTTTAATTAATTTTTCTTGTTTCTTGCTGCAGTACTCCTTGGATTTTGTATATCTCAGTGTAGCTATATTGTTTTCATCATGGACCGGTATGAATTAAGCTCGTCATAATTATTATTTTTGAATATTAATTTTCCAATGATGCATGTGAAATTAAACAATTAGTAAATTTAATTCATCTTAATCTTGTAGAGGTGGCTTGTTGGATGCACACTGGGGAAAGACAAGCAGCGAAAATGAGGATGGCGTATTTGAGAGCCATGCTGAATCAAGATATTAGTCTTTTCGACACTGAAGCTTCTACTGGGCAAGTCATTTCTGCAATTACAAGTGACATTATTGTTGTTCAAGATGCTCTTTCTGAGAAGGTAATTAATCATGGATCATGTACTAAATAATTCATACATATCTAATTAAAGGTATGCTGTTCCTCTTACTTAAGGTAGGTCCAACCCTAATTAATACGGACGAGACTGGTGGGTTAAGAGAAATATTAATATGGACCCTAATTAATACATATCATCATCGTGATTAAGAAAATAATACCCAGAAAAGAGAAATATGTTTTGGTTAGTGAAGGAAATTAATGAGTCAAAAATAGTTGGTGCATGTGGTACAGTTTTCGATATTAGAGAATAAATTAATCCGTGAAATTAGTGTTAATTAGTGTGAGGCATGCATTAGTTTCTGGACTAGGGCTCGAGACGAAGACGATGCAAAGAAGTAAATGCTAAGAGCCTAAGAGCATTTATAAGTCGGTTGGGGAGGTTGGTTGGTTGGTTGGTTGGTGCTCTGAGATTTGGTGCTCCGAGATTTGGAGCTCCAGCTGTGGATGCATATCTGTTTCTGGAAATTAATTATTGAAAGAGAAAATAGAATTTTAGAGTTTCTATAAAACTCATTAATTAGGTAATTAATGACCCGACCCGATTTAAATTCTATCGGTGCGGTCCTGCAATTTTAGAAAACAAAATTTGGGTTTTCTTGAAATCATCCACCCGCATGATCGGGTCGGATCATCTAAGCAAATGGTCGGGTCGTTTTCGTCGGGTCGGGTTTTGGTTCCATAGAAACTCCCCGCGTAAAACCCAGCGTAGAGAGGACAGAGTGAAGCTAGGGTTTCTCAAAGCAATCTTCAATTGTAATTCCAGAGTGAACTAGTTTAGTTACGTGCTAGTTAGAAAACTGGGTTTCTGCATATGCTAATTTTTGGTCTTGGCAGACCAAAAAAAAAAAAAAATCCCTTTGTAGTTTAAAATGATGAAGATGACGCTGTTATATAGGTGACATATTTGATGTGTGTGGAGTTGAATATGATATATGTGATGGTGTGCAGGTGGGGAACTTCATGCACTACATAAGCAGATTTCTTGCAGGATTCACAATTGGGTTTGTTAGGGTTTGGCAAATTAGTCTGGTCACTCTCTCCATTGTACCCATGATTGCCCTTGCTGGCGGTGTCTATGCCTTTGTCACTATTGGCCTCATTGCTAGGGTCAGAAAGTCCTATATCAAGGCTGGTGAAATTGCTGAAGAGGTCAGAGAATAAACCCTCGCTTTCTCTCTCTAGAACTGTCTATAATTTGCTAGTGGTTTGATATTTGTTTGAATTTGATTGAATTAGGTGATAGGAAATGTAAGGACAGTGCAAGCATTTGCAGCAGAAGAAAGGGCTGTAAGGCAGTACAAGACAGCTCTGTTGGGTACATACAAGTATGGGAAGAAAGCAGGACTGGCCAAGGGTTTGGGGCTGGGCTCCCTGCACTGCACCCTTTTTCTTTCATGGGCATTACTCGTTTGGTTCACTAGCGTTGTTGTGCACAAGAATATTGCTAATGGCGGCGAGTCTTTCACCACTATGCTTAATGTTGTTATTGCTGGCCTGTAAGTTCATTTTGTCCAAATATCTTCACTCATTAGTCATTGTATTCCATTCTCATTGGCAGTTTACTACCACATTTATGTATAGCAGTGCTTCCATCATCATATGATATATGAGCTGGTTGATTTTACCGTGTATATGTAGAACATGTGGAAGTTGGAGAAAATCTCAATGTGTTTATAATGTATGAACTTGAGTGAGTTGCTTGTTGTTATATATTATGATGAATATAGTCTGGAATTGTATTTAGAGTTCAGATTTTGTAAATAAGATCAAACAAAATGACACTATTGTATGCTCTTTTTTTGGAAGGTCACTAGGGCAAGCAGCGCCTGACATCTCTGCATTCATACGAGCCAAGGCAGCTGCGTATCCCATATTTGAGATGATAGAGAGGAACACAGTGAACCAATCCAGCAGCAAAACTGGCAGGAAACTGGACAAACTTGAGGGGCATATCCAATTTAAGGATGTATCTTTTAGCTACCCATCTCGTATAGATGTTAGTATCTTCAATAAGCTCAATCTTGATATCCCTGCCGGGAAGATTGTAGCCCTTGTGGGAGGAAGTGGTTCCGGCAAGAGTACAGTTATATCTTTGATTGAACGATTCTATGAGCCACTTGCTGGCCAGGTGTTGTTAGATGGAAATAATATAAGCGAACTTGACCTCAAATGGATGAGGCAACAAATTGGGCTGGTCAATCAGGAGCCTGCTCTTTTTGCAACAAGCATTAGGGAAAATATTCTCTATGGAAAAGGTGATGCTTCAATGGATGATATCAAACATGCAGCTAAACTTTCAGAGGCTCTTTCTTTCATAAATAACCTCCCAGAGAGATTTGAAACTCAGGTATTGATACATAATCTCTGTTACAAACTTAATTAGGTATATCTATACGTATGTATATATAATTATGCAGACATAAAACAACTGCAAGCTTTGACTTTTTTGTTTTGTTTTGTTTGGTGCATGTTTGCTTTAGAAATCTCTTAGTTTAATTAACCATGATCTTTATTACATTGCAAAAGGACAGTGTATAAGGTGAGATCTTTTGGAGAATTGTTGTTTATCTTCTTTTCTTTTTCTGATGGACACATTCTTGGATTTTCTTTTCCAGGTTGGTGAGAGAGGCATACAACTCTCGGGAGGACAAAAGCAAAGGATTGCAATAGCACGTGCAATAGTGAAGAATCCATCAATTCTTCTATTGGATGAAGCAACGAGTGCACTGGATGCAGAGTCTGAGAAGAGTGTGCAGGAGGCACTTGATCGTGCCATGGTAGGGCGAACGACAGTAGTGGTGGCACATCGTCTTTCCACTGTCAGGAATGCAGATCTTATTGCTGTTGTTCAAGAGGGGAAGATAGTTGAAACTGGGAGCCATGAGGAGCTAATTACAAACCCCAACGGTGTCTATGCAGCACTTGTTCATCTACAAGAGACAGCTTCTTTGCAACGCCACCCCTCATTTGGTCCTAACATAGGACAACCACTAAGGTACAATTCAGACTCTTACATCTTGGAAAATTTGGATTACCATTCTGGTGCTTATACTAACTCTTCTTGTAAACTCCAGAATAATTGCAGCTGTTGAAATAGGTGTTCACTTTGTAGATTTTCCTTTTACAGTATTGATAAACATACATAATGTGGATGCAGTTAGTTACTATATATATCTCCTACAAATACAATTCCTGATCTAGGAAACAAAATTATCAAAATCCTCTATTCCGTATGATATGATACTGATTTCGGTTAAACTGGGAATGACATTTATTTTCTATAAATTTTTGTAGCATAAGGTATTCACGGGAGTTATCTCGCACTACAGCAAGTTTTGGTGCCAGCTTTCGCTCTGATAAAGAATCTCTTGGCCGTCCTGGTGGTGATGGAACAGAGATTAAGTCAAGACATGTTTCAGCTAGTAGACTGTATTCCATGATCCGTCCAGACTGGCACTATGGGGTGATTGGTACCATTGGCGCCCTTATTGCTGGAGCTCAGATGCCTCTTTTTGCTCTCGGGGTCTCTCAGGCTCTAGTTTCCTATTACATGGACTGGGAAACAACATGCCGTGAGGTTAAAAAGATCTCTTTACTCTTCTGTGGGGCTGCAGTGGTAACTGTCATTGTTCATGCTGTAGCTCATCTTTGTTTTGGAACTATGGGAGAGCGACTCACTCTTCGAGTTAGAGAGAAGATGTTTTCTGGTACGTACGTACGGTTAAATATTTCCATATACAATAGAAATGAAATAGTCGTTTCTTTAATGCTTCTGCTGATTTCTGTACAGAACTGTATGTACGTACATGCCAAGTTTTGTTCTTCCTTTGGAAGTAATCTGTAGCATTTATAGGATGTCTTTCCGTTTATTTCATTTTAATAGATAGATCCTTCTTTCTCTTGAGATTGCATTAGAAACAGATAGCAGAAGCAATTCTTTCAGAAATAGATAGCAGAAGCATTTGACTTGTATCTGATGCTGATAATGTGTATTTCTTTATCTGTAGCATTACATAAGAGAATGGCGTTTGTCAATCATGCCTGAAAAATTAAACTAAATGACCCTCAGTGGTTAAAAAGCTTTTAAGAAACAGTTTAACCATTAGGGACAATACAAAACTGCCAAATTTTAAGACTAAAGACCACACCACCCACTAAGCTTAACTACCTATTCCAGACCCAATGGTGTCTAGTATAATCTGGATAGCTCCCCTTTATGGGGATTGGGGATATTAAAGTATTCTAGAAATAATGTTCTCCAGTTATGAACTTATGATATTGTCTTCTCCTCTTTAATTTTCTTTTTATTTAATTGCAGCAATTTTGAGGAATGAGATCGGATGGTTTGATGATACAAACAACACCAGTTCTATGCTTTCATCGCGTCTAGAAAGTGATGCAACTTTATTACGAACTATTGTTGTTGATCGCGCAACAATTCTTATACAGAATGTGGGTTTGATAGTTGCCTCATTTATCATTGCCTTCATCTTGAACTGGAGAATCACATTAGTGGTCTTAGCCACATATCCTTTGATCATTAGTGGTCACATCAGCGAGGTCCTATACCATTACTTCTTTTTGCTGTAGTTTTGAAAGAATAACTGAATAAGGATATTATTTGAACAGCATGCCAACAATTTCTACCTTTTGTTTCAGAAACTTTTCATGAAAGGCTATGGTGGCAACTTGAGCACAGCATATCTGAAAGCTAACATGCTAGCTGGGGAAGCTGTAAGTAACATCCGCACTGTTGCTGCATTTTGTTCTGAGGAGAAGGTCATCGACCTATATGCTCGTGAGCTTGTTGAGCCTTCTAGACGTTCATTTACTCGTGGTCAGATTGCTGGCATATTCTATGGTGTATCTCAGTTCTTCATATTCTCATCCTATGGCCTGGCCTTGTGGTATGCTGCCTTTACCTCCTTCTGCCCTCCAGTTTTCTATAAGATTGGAAAAATTCTGTTGTCATTGATGCTAGGCTGGGAATGATAACAAAAGCTCATATTGGGTAGTTATTTCCAAATACTTTTTTTATTATGAAAAAAAAAATGATATAAACATAAAGCTTAATCTTTAATTTGTCATCTGTATAAAAAAATCTTTTTGGCCTTACTCTATCTGTCATGATTGAAGAGCTTGATATGAATTCAAAGCATAATCTTTGTTTTTTTTCTGTCACAATCAGGTATGGTTCTGTTTTGATGGAAAAGGAGCTTGCTAGCTTTAAATCTGTCATGAAATCATTCTTTGTTTTGATTGTAACGGCATTAGCAATGGGTGAGACTTTAGCACTTGCCCCAGATCTTTTAAAAGGGAACCAAATGGTGGCATCAGTCTTTGATGTAACAGATCGTAGAACAGAAGTCCTAGGGGACATAGGAGAAGAGGTTACAAAAGTGGAAGGGACAATTGAGTTAAGAGGTGTTCAATTTAGCTACCCATCTAGACCAGACGTAGTGCTTTTCAGGGACTTCAATTTGAAAGTTCATTCAGGCAAGACTATGGCATTGGTGGGGCAAAGTGGTTCTGGTAAAAGCTCTGTGATTTCTCTAATTCTCAGATTTTATGATCCGACAGCTGGGAAAGTTATGGTAGATGGTAAGTCTTAGTCTTATGCACAAGACTTTGTTTTATTTCTTATACTAGGAACAAGAAAATTTTAATATAGACGAAAATCACTGCATTTTGTGAAGAAAAAAAGGGCGAGTGGAATTGACACCCCTTTTAAATTTGAAGACAGGACATGAAATTGGTTTAAAAGAAGCAGGGGGGGGGGGGGGGGGGGGGGGGGAGGGGGTGGAATATAAAGAAAGGGATACCAATTTATTCACCTAATTTTAAAAGGACATCATAGTTCATCCAACTATTTTTTTTTTTCAAGGAATTATTTTCAATATTATTTGCTAGACTGATTTGAAATTGTATAATGTCATTGCAGGGAAAGACATCAAGAAACTCAATCTCAAATCTCTTCGAAGACACATTGGCCTGGTTCAACAAGAACCAGCTCTCTTTGCCACATCAATTTATGAAAACATCCTTTATGGAAAAGAAGGAGCTTCTGAAGCAGAAGTAATTGAAGCAGCCAAGCTTGCCAATGCACACAGTTTCATTAGTGCCCTTCCTGAGGGCTACTCCACTAAAGTTGGGGAGCGAGGGGTGCAACTATCTGGTGGCCAAAGGCAAAGGGTGGCCATTGCCCGAGCAGTTCTAAAGAACCCTGAAATTTTGTTACTAGATGAGGCGACCAGCGCTCTAGATGTGGAGTCTGAGCGTGTGGTGCAACAAGCTCTTGATAGATTGATGAAGACCCGTACAACGATAATGGTGGCACATAGGCTGTCCACAATAAAAAATGCAGATGAAATTTCAGTCATACAAGATGGGAAGATTGTAGAGCAAGGAAGTCATTCAACTCTTATAGAGAACAGAAATGGAGCATATTACAAGTTAATAAACATTCAGCAGCAGCAGCATTGACAATACAAAACTGAGAACAGGTTTACTCAAATGATTTTTATGTAGGAGAGTTCTGCTCATCACTGTACCCTCTGTAATCTTTTTCATTTTCTTTAAAATTACCACATATAATGGAGATTGCTACTGCTTGAGAATAATGATAATACATGTTGGGAATTTCTGTACAAATATGAACGTATTGGCATCTCTTATTGATGAGTCATTATGTCCTCTCCTTTGTATTTTAAAATATTGAGTGTATAAAATACACACATTCTTTAAAAATTGGGTTATTATCACAAATGATATCTGAACTTATCCTCTATCTTATCAATGGTACCTGAATTTCAATTTTGATCACAACTAGTACCTGAACTTTTCGATTTCATTTCAAATGGTACATATCACTAACTTCCGTTAATGTTCCGTTAAAAACTAACATGTGCAAAACACACCTATACTCGAGTAGTTTGACAAAAATACCCATTTAAATAATTTTGTTTACTAGATATTTGATCAATTAATATGTTAATAAAAATAGAAGTTCAATTAAAAATATATCTCTACCCTCTTATGAAAATAAAATTTTAAAACAAAATCTCAACAAAAATTAATTTGTTTTATAGATACAAACAAAAAATTTGAAATAAAACTATAATTTTTTTTTTTTGGACAAACTATAAAACATTTAAAACCAAAAACTTATCAAAACTTTCGTAATTCTTTTTTTTTACTTTCATTCATATTTGTAATTGAAGTTGAAAATTTTTCCTTTTGATAGTCTTAGTTTTTATAGCCACAATATAAGTGATATTACAAAAAAAAAAGAAAAAAAAAAGAAGGTAATTTTACAAATTTATCCTTGAAAAATGAGTCACATATTTGGCACATGTCAGTTTTTAACGGAACATTAACGGAAGATAATGATATGTACCATTTGAAATGAAATCGAAAAGTTCAGGTACTGGTTGTGATCAAAATTGAAGTTCAGGTACCATCGATTAGATAGAGGATAAGTTCATGTATCATTTGTGATAATTACCCTTAAAAATTTATAGAAGAGACGGTAGAAATGAGTATTACTTTGAAATTGACGAACCAAATGCTACTGCTTATTGGATTTCAAATTATTGTTCCAGATGAGTCATTGTGACCTCTTCTTTGTATTTCAAAAAGGATAGTAACATCCCATAGTAGTTCTTACTTGAGGTAAGGATTCACCTTGCTTAAGTTTTTTCCTCCGGTGTGAAACTTGGTCTTATCTTTGTGTTTAATGAAACATAGAGATTGAATTTCCTTTCCCAAGACCTCATATCCACCAACCAAACTTGTTTTAGAGTGTGCTGTCTTATGCTGTTTAGTCAATCAAAATTAGCCACACAAATACAAATAGCCTCTCAAATGTATAAATTAATAGTCCCCCTTTCAAAACAAGGAAATTTTCCTGTAGATTCTTTGAAATAGGGACGCCCATTGATTTGTTTCTATTGTCGGCCCCTTGTTGTTATCGAAAGGACCATTTACGTGGAGTAGCAGTCCTAGGTTTTTCTCCGAGGAAACCAAGTTTATCAAGTAAATCCCACATGGAAAATTGGTGATTCTGACATGCAAAAGTCAATAAGAAGTTTAACTGTTCTGTTCAACCCTGTCAATCTTTTCTACGGTCTTCCCATTTTTCTTTTGGTTAAAAGAGTTTCATATGGATAGGCTTGTGAAGAAAGGCAATGAGGTAAGAAGGTTGAAAAGACTTCTGGAATATCTTACTGTCATTGTTTGCTTCATTTGACTAGTAAGAAGCAAATATGTCACTCTCTTTGAAATAATGCAAAACACCTTGAGCTACCATGCAGGAGTCAAAACCAACTTAGATTCTCCCATATGTCAAACACTCTGTGAATGTCATATATACCCTTTGAAGTGAGTCCTACAAAATAGCATATATTTGGGATTTGGGCGAAGTCCAAATGCAGTGGATGCGTGTACTCCTTCAAGATCAAAAAGCCGCTCAAAGCTCTAATTTAATGGATGATATATTCTGGCTTTTTGTACCAATACTACCAGAAGATAACCAACTTTTATTTTATTGATTGCTTTCATACACACTCTGATATTTCTGTACCATGATAGGTTGACAATCACATCATTACTAAAATTTTAAACTACTGCTTTAGTATGTGGTAGAATCTGCATTAGTGTCTGATCAGTTAACCTGCCTGTCTGGTCTTGGAAGATATACCCTAATCTGCAACCTCTTAAGCATGACCAATTACAAGCAAAAATTAATGGTAACTACCTCGTTTGAAATACTCAGAACATAAGGATTGCCCAGCAATTGCAGTATAGTTTCATATTTGACTTCTCATTTCCGGGAAATTGGACCGGTGTAGCGTGGATGAGAAAAGAGTTTTCTTGAATCCAAATATGGAGAAGAGGGGAATTCTACACAAATATGATTTTCCAAGTTCCAAGTACTTGTCATGATTGATGGTTTTTGATGCAATAGAAATATACTGTACTGCAGTTATCACTGTCAATAATTTTCTGATTTCATAGCAATATGGATGTAATTAATCTATTTTATGACAGAAAGTTTCATCACAAGTTCTTTCTTTAATTTTGGTGCGCATGTTGATTTTGAATGAATTGAAATTCGTAGCATAGAGTGGTAGAATTGGATGGATCAATGCATGCACTTTTGGGTGTACTGTGGAAGATTTGAGGAGAATGTTTGGTAAATGGGTGATCAACCATGCAATGGCAAGATTTGAAAGAGCAGTAGTTGGAGTCTGCTGCATATTTTAGAACAGGATTTGAAATCAATGTATGTTAAACTAGTAAGAACATGACAAATATGATGACCAGTGAGATTAAGTTAGTATATAATGAAAGAAATAATTGAAAGCAGCTTAGTTTTATTACCTAGCAATGAGATCTAGCATGACTCAATATCCCTAGAATCCCCTAAAGATGAGGATATATGTAAGAATATAACACTATCACAAGAAGAAAATTAGAAGATGACAAATAGAACCATGCATCATCCTTTTAGACAATCAAGCATTTGAATTCTCAACCATTGAATAATAATTCATCTGCCATGAATAAAAGTGAAAATAGTTATAACTAAACAAAATGTAACATAGCTACATTGTTAGTGCAAATAATTCATCAGGTTTGTAAACTGAAAACAAATTATCTGCCATAAAAACTGATTCTGCATAACTCGACTCGACCATACCTTACTGGTGTGAGAGTTGATAGTCATTTGGATAAGTTTAATGGCACATCAACAATGATCAACTAGTTTGGTACAAGTAAAAAGAAAGAAAGAAAGGCAACAGCAGATTACTAGAAAGAGATAAAGTACAGATCAAAGTACCTAAGTCGATTTGACCTAAGTGCTAGTAGTTATCTCCAAAACTTGTATGTTAATTTGAACTTTGAAGATTTGTTTTGCACCGTGCTCTATGCCTCTACGTCTTTCAACTTCATCAGCTGTTTCTCAAATACCAGGCAGTTTTTTTCTCCTTTAACTAGAATCAGAGCAATAGTGCAAGTTAAAATCCAAGAAAAACATAGAAAAGTATGATACTATTGGGAAATTCCATAGGAAATCTCAAGGTGACATTAAGGCTCCAAGACAACAAGAAGATAAACACTACCATTCAGTGGCATCTAAATCCAAATACTTGTTCTCCATTTGGCCAACAACAGCAAATGACAGCACATCTTCTGCATTAGCACACAGTGCATCCTGTGTTACATGTTTGATCTGCTTTTTCTTCATGTCGCTTACCTTTTAATTTCCCTCTGATAGCAGACAAATCCAGTCCAAACCTTAAACCCTACAGGCACCGCCTTATGGTTCAGGGAGTCTTAAACCCAATGGAAATCTGACCGGTGGCTTAAAAGCCATTTACAAACCTCATCAACCACATTAATATAACTGTCAACATTAGATGAATATAACACTACCTAATCCCTGTATTGATAGAAATTTAATTTAAAATGGTCTCTAACTTTCTAGATTGCTTCCTGTCAATCGTCATTGCTTGTTTTCGGGAACCAAGTAATATTTATAATGATAGTGAGAAAAGGAATGAAATGACTTCACCATTTGAATAACTTCTTACTTGCACCTATAAAACCAGCAAGTCTCAACAATATGTCCAAACTAATCCTAGAACCGTACTCAACGTACTTCTCTCTCCACAAACCCACCACTTTTTCGTCTCCAATTTAGACATTCTTTGTTTCTTACGATAATGGGTAGATCCCCTTGTTGTGATGATCAGAGTGGTTTGAAGAAAGGTCCATGGACAACCGAAGAAGATCAGAAGTTGGTTGATTACATTAACACAAATGGCCATGGAAGCTGGAGAGCTCTCCCCAAGCTTGCAGGCCTCAACAGGTGTGGCAAGAGTTGCAGGTTAAGGTGGACTAATTACCTGAGGCCTGATATCAAGAGAGGTAAATTCTCCGAAGAAGAGGAAAGAGTTATCATCAACCTTCATGCAGTTGTTGGGAACAAGTACGTTTTATTTCTCTCATTCTTTCTTGCAAATAACTTGTATTATTTTATACCAATGAGGCCTAACTCTTAGAGGTGTTTTTCTCTCAGGTGGTCTAAGATTGCTACTCATCTTCCGGGGCGAACTGATAATGAAATCAAGAACTTTTGGAACACTCACCTGAGAAAGAAGCTGCTACAAATGGGACTTGATCCAAACACCCACAAGCCAAGGACAGACCTCAGTCACCTTCTGAATCTTTCGCAGTTGCTTAGCACGGCGAACGTTGGCAACATGATGACTAGTACTCCTTGGGACAATGCACTAAGGCTACAAGCAAGTGCTGCACAGCTAGCAAAAATGCAATTACTGCAAAATTTATACATGCAGGTTATAAATTCGTCAGTTGCACCTGATATAGACAACAAGACTAGTACTGGTCTTTTTGGTTCTCAGAATATTAACCTCTTTGGAGGGAACTTCAGCGGAGCAAGCACTATGGTAAGAGGTCAAGAATGGAATCCTGATAGCATCCCTGGAGCACCTAATGAGTTAAACACTATTTCCAACTCACTGGAAGGGTTTGAAGGACTGAATAGCAATATTAACACCAACTTGATGAGCAGCTGCTATGATATCCAGAGCTTTAAGAACCAATTTTCTGAATTAGTTTCAGCATCATCTCCTGGGAGTTCCACTACCAATAACCAAATCGAAAGCACGAGTACAGGTGATATTCCAGCTGCAGGTCAGTCATCACCCACCTCCATCTTTGAGGCTTGGGAGAAACTCATGGATGATGATACGAGTGAATCCTACTGGAAAGATATTCTGCAGTAAGTTCATCAATTCAACTCATATCTTTCTCTGATTTTCTTATTTTCACTAATATCTGAACAAGTATACTTTTCTTACATTGAAAATATCCCTCTAGCTAGCTAGAGATTCCATTTCTTAATTTATATCATTCTTGTTCTCTATAATTACTTTTCATCTGGTTAATTATTTCTCTTTTAAGTGATTTCCATCAAATGTTGTCCTCTTTTTACAGATGTTAATATCTTTCTTTCTGTTTTGCAGATCAATGTCATAATCTCATCAAATCTAGCTCCTAGAAGATAGGCCGTATTAATTTGAAGAACTTCCCAACTTCATACAGAAAAATACTGCATTCGTTATTCATTAATAAAGATTTGTTTTTTTTTTTTTTCCTGTAAAAAAGTTCTTTGTTTGATGCAGCTGTGTGAAAAGATATATACCTCCACATTCTTGTAATTAAACTTTATATTTACAGAAGGCTTTACTTATATTGTACTTCCAGAGACTTGTTTCTAGCTCCCAGTCCTCTAATCTTTATAATTAATACGATTTCTTTCGTATATTTAATATGATAATATCAGTTAGTTACTAATTAATTAATTAATTAATTAAGGCTTTGACCATATTGTAGCATGTCAATTCAATTATGTCCCTGGAATTTCAAAGTTATTAGACAACATATAGGTGTTTCTCCAATCCTGATGAGTCTCCTAGTAGTGTAACATCAATAAATGAGTGTAAAATAAAGAAAAAGTTGATACCCTATAAATGAGTCTAAAGCACTAAAAGTCAGAATAGTAGTTACATTGTAACCCATTAGGTAAGATTATTTACGTGCAATACAAGCTATTGACTGATGGAGAGAACAATTACCAAGTTCCAACCAAACCACCTAATTAAGTCGAGATCAGCTTAAAAAGTGCAACATTGGGATAATGACTTGGTTAAACATCAAAGAGCTGTAAATCAGTGAAGATCAACACATAAGCAATCCTACCGAATAGGCAGCTAGTGTAGAAGCAAGCAACATCAGTCTTGTTTAGTTTGTTTTAAGCTAAAATGACAGTATTTACTATCCCTTGTAATCATATTCTCTCACTTGACATATTTCCCCAATCCTACCAAACTTTAGGTGAGGCATTGTGCCAAGATTTAGTCGCCGATCGATCTCCGTAATCTGATACAGTAAGGTATGACTGATTTTAGCTATGCAGCATCATTTTTTTTAAAGACTGTTTTAGTTGGCCTAACAGTGAATACATGTCCTTCATGGTTTACTTAATTGATGAGACAGTTTCAATATCAAAGGCTTTCAATTGTTGAGAATTCAATTATTGAATCTACTTAATTATGTGATGTGTGTGTGTGTGTGTGTGACACACACAGTGTGTGTGAGAGAGAGAGAGAGAGAGAGAGAGAGAGAGAGAGAGAGAGAGAGAGAGAGAGAGAGAGAGAGAGAGAGAGAGAGAGAGGTGTTTATGAGATAATGAAGAGAATATTGGAACGGGATTTCTATTCATACTTCTAAAATATGTATTTAGACCTATTTTCTTATGAACAATTCTTAGGTTCACCCCTAGGGTGAACAAGCATATTCACCCCCATTGTCGATTAACTCAATTTTACTTAATAAATTTATAATCCAACGGTCCATATTTTAAATTAGCCTTTAAAGATCATCTCTGTAAAAAATCAATTGAATCGGAAATCATTTAATTATCTAATTGAATCAAACAAATGGACGGTTCTAACAACACTTACTGTTATTATGATGAACCGTCCATGTATTTCATAGAAATGAATAACTAAAAGGTCTTCAATTTGATTGATTTTTTACAGAGCTAATCTTTGTATTACATTATACAACATGAATGGTTGGATTAGAAAATTATAATGTTATTATGCGTTAACCACAAAAGAGGGTGAATATGCTAATTCACCCAGGGGTGAACCTGAGAATTGTTCTTTTCTTATTAGACATCCAACTTATTTTTACAAATATTCAATATGCTAATTACACCTCCATTATTTCCCCTCTATGCCCTCAGCCCATAAAGTATAAACAAATGTTACAGTTCTTGGACATCATTCCATAGAATAAGCACCATGAGTTCTACGTACTTCCACTTCATCCCGTTGAAAATTATTGAAATTAGAATTAAGAACTCTAGTGAATTTCAACTAAGGGACTAGTAATTTTTTGTTCCACGCAATGGTGTGAAATTCAACCAATAATCTAGAAGAATATATATATCATCTTTGTTGTATTGCAAACCAGTAGTTCACCAAAAGAAAAGACATAAAAGACATAGTGGGACCACAAAACCATAACACTGCAATTGAAAAAAAGTCACATGTATATCAGTGTGAAACCAAATGTAGGGCTGGGCATTTTAGCCCAAAAGCCCGCAAGCCCGATCCGGCCCGCCTTGGACCGGCCCGTACGGTCCGGGCCCTATAAATTTTTAAGAGAAACGGTCCGGGTTCGGGCCGAGATATATAAAAAACGGTTCGGGCCCGGGCCCAGTAATTTTCATAAACAAAAGCCCATAGCGCTATGGACAAATAGACAAGTGTCTTATATTAATAGACATGTCCACACTTTTACCGTACACTCCCTCACATGTAATCCGTGCTCTAAGGCTTATCTTTTTCCCCTCCCATTCACACAGCAGCAGCCGCATATCTCTCTCTCTCTCTCACCCCCTCCCCTCCCCTCCCCACTTCTTCTACATTTTTCTGCAAATCCATGGAACCTGCCACTAAGTTGACTCATTCTCTTCATAAAAGCCATTTCGGCATCACCTAGATCTCATCTCCTTCTTAAGAATTTTTTTTCTTTGCTTTTTGTTCTTCTCCTCGATCTCTCCGACTACCTTTCCTCACATAGGTTATGCTTTTACTTGCATAAAGTTCCATCAATTCAAGATCAGTTCCTAGCATCATCAATTTCTCATCTAGGTTTTCTTCTCTCATCATCTTGTTGTGTTCTTGCATGTTGTTTTGTTTTGCTGAATTTGAATTTCTAGAGAATTATTGTTTTGTCGTCTAATTTGTTGCTCTTCCAATTTGACGATCAAACCTGGAACACTGATTCAATGATGGAGGAAAAATTTGATTCGAATTCTAATATGATGAACTGATGAAACTGGAAAAACTGGGAAAAAAAATATAAACCTCTTTTTGGACCCGAAAGCCCGAATTTTGGGCCCGAAATTCTGCGGGCCGGTCCCTATACGGGCCCCGTTCGAACATACCTTTATTTTGGGCCCGGCCCGTTTTTTCCAGTCCTGTCCCGGGCCTTGCAAAAATTATGTTGGGCCCGGCCCGTGCCCAGCCCTAACCAAATGTTTGCCGGAAATAATGAGCTAAATATAAATACACTCATTAAATTTTGCGTACTTAATTTGTTTTATTTTTTTATAAGAAACATGAGCACTTCATTAACTTTATACTAGAACCACCAAAAGAAGTTGATATTTCTGGAACTTTGTTCTTATCTTTACAGCCCATTATTTAAAGAATTCTTTCTGCTTCATTCTTTGTGCTCGAGTCCAACCGGACAACTTTTAAACATGCCGGGCTCATACCGGACTCTGGCCCAACGGCCCGTTTGCCACCTCTACATCCATCCTTGCTGAACTGCTCCTAACATACTTCATTGCATTCCTAATTGAACTCACAGATTTATCTAACATTGTGAATCATGATTTCACAATGAGATTGAGGATGTGAGCCAAACACCTCACATGCAAGAGTTTCCCTCCAATAATATATAGCTGTTCACCCAATTTACCATTTTCTTCCTCACATAGTCAATTGCATGCTTATTAGCAAAGGTATCATCAACACTAATAGTCAAAACCCTCTCTATACCGGCTACAAATTCATAGTCAATTGCATGCTAGCTTATTAGCATAGGCATATCATCAACACTAATAGGCATCATCGACTGATTTAAGGCCATTTCAAAACTACTGGAGTTTTAGAGTTTTCAATTTTGGGACAGATTGAAACATTGTACTGAAAATCTATGCCTATTGGAAGGATATGATTGAAGAAATGAGGGAATCGGAACAATTTATGCAAAAAATTAGGGCTAAATAGGATGAAGATTAGAATTGGGGATGAAAATATGGGAAAGACCGTTGAGAACTAAGATTGAATGATCAAAGAAATGAGAGAAAATGAGCTGAGGTTGTGTTTTTAGTCATGCACATGTCTAAATTAGAGACCAATAAAATGTTGCCACGTATACAAGTTAAATTATCGGGTAGGTCGGTCTACCCGTACTCAGTAATAGCTGAAACCGAGATTGACCTGTGTTTTTGGTATTCTGTTCGGTTTTGACTCGGACCGTGAAAAATAATACAAAGGTTCGAACCAGACCGTTAGTCTATCGGTTTCCGGTTCGGTTCTTCGGGATTTTAGCCTTAAACGCCTAGGCCTAATTAAATTAGAAAAACAAAAAAAAAAACAGAGAGAATTTGAAATGTAACCACGCACAATCCAAATAAGTCAGTATGGATGAGTGGCATGTCAAGTATACGTGGTTGTAATACAACAAGGTTATTTTTGTTTGATTATAATATTACATACCGAAATGACGAAATTGCCTTTATACTATGCTAGCCTCTACTGCCATGTCAGCAGCTAACAGAGGTTTTCAACGGTGAGGTATGATGATAAGGACACCCATCTTTTGTCACCTAGCCCAGACTAGAATCAAAGCAGAATTCATCCTCATCCTTTTGTAACAGCAACTTTTGCCAGCTAGCTGATAGGATAAGCATTGTAGGAATTATGTACGTGTCTGTAATCCACAGGATGGATCCTTTCTTTCAACGTCTTTAAATTTGTAGTCTTTCCCATTTTAGAGTATGAATGAAAAAGTATGTTTTGAATTTCTTTGTTTTTATCCTTTCCTTGCTCTGGTTCCTACTATTTGGTATCAGAGACCATGACTCTTCGTGGCCTGCAGAATAGCACACCGTCTCAACCAATGTCCTCGACAACGGTGGCTATATCGTCGGCACCACTCATCACCTCCGCAGCCAGCTCTAGCAGCTCGTCCACCGACCTCCACACCTCGGTTGCCCAGCTCCAACTCCAAACCGATTCCATTCTCACCACAGTCGCATCCCTACAGGCTAATCAGGCCTCATTTCAAAACCATCCTGCTGCTCAGATGGCTTCTTTCTAACAATCCTTTTTCGACAGCTTCCTTCTTATGCAACCACCCCCAATCTCCTCTGCTACTACCACTCAACCCCCTCAGCTTACCTTTGGCACCACTCCAGGCCCTACATCAGCTTGGTCTGGCTTGGGTATGTCTAACACACCACCACCAATCACTTCCTAGCCATCCTCCACCCTACAGATAGTCTCGTCACCCCTCCATTCCACAGTTGCTACATCATCATCTTCTCCGGCAATTTCTCTCCACACCCATATCACAGCTCACCTTACCCCTACTCATTCCCTCATTACTCTCCTTCCCCCAACTTTGGCCACTCCGAGTTATCCATCTACAAACCCCCCAAGGTTGAGCTACCCAATTCCATGGCGACAATGTGGTGGGCTGGCTCGCCATGGCCGAGCGGTACTTGCGTGCCAATCATGTTCCCTTACACGAGCAGGTTCAAACAGTGACCACCCATTTCGGTCCAGACCCATCCATTTGGATGAATGCTTATAAGCAACGCCACCTATGTCCTACTTGGGATTCCTTTGTTCATGCTCTCTTGGAGCACTTTGGCTCTGGGAACAACACTAACTTCAAGGCTTCCCTCTCCTATCTGCAACAAACAGCCTCTGTCGACGATTTTATCACCAACTTCACCAAACTTTCTTGTAGAGCACCTGACTGAACCGATGCCCAACTATTACCCATTTTATGTGGCGGTCTCAGGATGGAAATTAAGCATGATGTGATGGCTCACTCTTCGTCCACCCTTACAGAGGCTCAGCGTTTATCAAGGCATTTCGAAACAAAGCTTACAAAACTCTAGTAGAGCCACTTGCAACGCCTAGCACCACCCACCAGACCGTTTTACACCACTGGGTTTCCACCAAAGGCACAGACCCAACCAATCCAACAATCATCCCTTCCCAGCACCAGCCATACACCTCCAAACCCACCCAACCCACAACCACCACAAGGCACTATGACCTCAATTCTTTCCACAGTCGAGCAACGGGAACGCTGAGCCAAGGGTCTGTGTTTCAACTATGACAGTCAGTACTCCAGGAACCATGTTTGTAAAAACCCGTTCTTGGCAATTCTTGAACGTCCAACCCAAACAGAGGACCTGACAGGACCCGCCCCGGATTTCACCTTGAAATCCGAAGTGGCCCTGCGGGGCCCACCTTAAAAGAAATTCTACCAAAAAGTTGGCAAAACTTCCTCTAAAAGTGGACAACCCAAAACCTGTAGAAAGACATTTACACTTCTAAAATAATCCACCCTTATTCTTCTGGAGCCACCCTGCTCCCTAAATCAAAACATCTCTCATTCCACAAACAATTCAAAACTTAAGAATTAATCTCATGGGTTATCAGAGCAATCTAATGTACAGGGTGTACAAGAGGATAAAATACAAGATAAATTATCGATACTTTTTATAATGCGGAAGCTATGACAGCTATGCCTCAACTTCATGTACGCTCGACCTCAAGCTAAACTGGCCTGCAAACTGGGCATTTGAAACCGAAGGGCCCAGGGGAAAAACATTTGAAAATCGTTAGAGTGAGTGGACGAAAAATAAGTAATTTCGAATGAACAAGTGAAACTTAATCTTTTCCCAAATTATTCTCTAAAACCTCGCATGCAGTAAAAATCTTAAAAACACTCTTAATCATCATCTTTATTGAAATCTCAATTATGTAATCTCGATCATCTCGAAATCTCTTTAAAATCTCAAATCCCTCAAATACATAATGATATTTCAAACCCCTCGTTAAATTACTCATATCTCAAATCATATCTCAAAATGGACGATGACTAAAGGGGACTGCCGATTAGTCATCTCATGCCACCTGGAGGGGACTGCCGACCAGTGACGCATCGGAGGGGACTGCCGACCGGACGAGGAGGTAATGGTTAGAGGGGACTGCTGACTAACCATAGGTAGTTAGAGGGGACTGCCGACTAACTACCTCATGTCATCTGGAAGGGACTGCCGACCAGATGACGCATCGGAGGGGACTGCCGACCGGAATATTCTGGAAGGGACTGCCGACCAGAATATTGTCTGGAGGGGACTGCCGACCAGACTTACCTGGAAGGGACTGCCAACCAGGTACTGCATGCATGCGCTGACTTATTTACCTCCTCAATGAACTGGAATCCATCTCTTTAAAATAATTGCTTTCAGAAAGAAACTCAATATTAATTCAATAAATCCTCAATACTTCACCGAAAGCATAACTCAGGAATATCTCGATAACTCAAAGCTTAATATCTCAATAAATCCTCGAAAGCATAAATCCTCGATAAATCAATAAAAGCTTTCGGAAAGAAATCTCAATCTAACTTCAAAGCTGATCGATAAGTGCGGAGCTCAAAACTCAAGAAATCCCGATAATTCAATCATGCTCAAATATTTGATGGAACATTCATGCCCGTGTATCATCATATAAATCGATATTCGAAATCAATAATTCTCATAATATTTTCTTAATCCATCACTTCCCGAAATCATTTCTCAACTCAATAACTCGTAAATAACTATCTCGAAAATCTACTAAAAGCCCTCGGGAAGGAATTCCAATACTAATCTCGTAATTTATAAATAACTCTCAATAAATCAAAGCTCAATAAACCATAAAACTCAATAATTCAAATCATAAATTAAATCTCAAATGGAAAACTAATAATAATACTACATGCATAATTAATTTAAAAATAAATGTCCACTCACAGTACTGTTTAGGCGACAACACAAACGGTTTCCTTCGTCGAGCAGTAGCTCGGTACGTCGTCCTGTACACGTACAATTATAATTCATGAATAACAATACGGAAATTAAATACCATTCCCACATCATATCCGCATAAATCACCTATCCACTTCTTCTCGGATTCAATCCAAACTTTACCACTATTACCAATTCATCGATTAAGTATTCCAAAGCGGAAACAAGGGAAAATACGAAGGTCAGATTCCCATAATCGACACCCGTCTCACTAAACTTCGGAAATTCCTAATCCATAACAAATCACTCCAAAATCCACCAAAAAATCACATTTACAAACTCTACAACAAATATAAGATTTAACTAGCTAAAAAAAAAAAAAAAAATTAAATCACTGTTCATACACCGCACTATTCACCCGTCACACTATTCATCTCAACATTTCCAATAAATTTCTCAACTGTGACAAAGTCAGAAAATACCTTGAAGTGGCCGAACAATTAAGCACTCCGAAGTACTGTGAAATTTTCCAATTATGCTTTCTTCCTCCATGCTTCAATTCTCAGCAAAAGCTTTGGGGAGGATGATCTACGTCTCAAGCCGCTTCTGATTGGCCAAGTTTGGCCGGTTTTGGTGGCCGGAATCTGGAGAACTCGGCGTTGACCCATTTTGCTACAGTAAACTTTAAGGCCATGGTTCCTCGTTTTCCGTCCACGGCACGGTGTTCCACCACCTCAGGCGAGTCGACGAAAGGGAGAGGAAGCGAATGGTGGCCGCGGCTCGTCCCCAGGTGGTCGGACGACGGAGTTGCAGAGGTGAGCCGAAGAGAGAGAAAGAGAGAACCACGGGAGGGAGGAGAGAGACAGAAATGGGAGTTACCCACTTGGTAGATTCTGATCTACTACAGTAACTTCCCATATATAGGAAATTATCATGAACAGTAACTTCGGTTATAACTTTCATATATGAACTCCGATTTTTACGAACCACATATGCACACGCTCGGTTTAACGTCATCTACAACTTTCATGAAGAAAATTTCCTCAAATTTTGACCCGAACAAAAAATCAACTTTTAGGGCTCCCTAAAAGGTCGAAACGGAGCCGAAAATAAAATTAACTCTCGTTTACCATCCGAAAACGAGTAAACTGGTAAATTTGGGTTCGGGACGTTACAGGACCCGACGAATTTTCACAACTGTCTCTCCTCCTTGGAGAACAACACTAAGGCTGAGCCCCCTTACCCTCTCAATGCCATCACGAGCAATCAAATTGGTGAGATGATGCGGTTACACAGTGTCATCGAGGACATACCCATCAAAGTGTTTGTGGATTGCGGAGCTGCAACGAACTTCTTGAACCCAACCATTGTGAAACATCTGCGTATACCTATGGAACCCTACACTGGGCCGTTTTTCACCTCCGCCTCCGGCCATGTCGTTTCACCCACTAGGATTGCACACAACATCACCGTGCAAATCCAAGACTACTCTTTCACCTCTTCGTTCCTCCTCCTGACCGTGGAAGGTTGTGACTTGGTTCTAGGAGCCCAATGGCTTGACACTCTGGGTTATATTGGCTGGCACTTTCTCGATAAAACCATGGTGTTTTCTATCAATAGCAAGAGGCATGTTCTCAGAGGAATCAACTATAAGCATAGTTATGTGGATGACGAGTCTTTACTGGGCCTTATTCAAGCTGCACATTTGGACCCAAGCCCAAATGCCCCACCCACCGTAAGTAACCAAAATCTGGACTCACTTCTGCTCCATTTCAGTGATTTATTCACCAAGCCCAAAGGTCTTCCCCCAGCACGAGCCATAGACCACCATATCCCTTTACTCCCTAACACTAGCCTAGTAAATGTCCGCCTATACCTTTATGCACACTCACAAAAGAATGAGATTGAGGCCCAGATTTGTGACATGTTGGCCAAAGGACTTATCCGACCCAGCACTAGCCCATTCTCTTCCCCGGTTTTGTTGGTGAAAAAACGGGAAGGGACTTGGCGGTTTTGTGTTGATTACCGCTCTTTGAATGCCGTGACGATCAAGGATCCCTTTCCTATTCCTACGGTTGATGAACTCATCGACGAATTACATGGTGCTACATGCTTTTCCAAGCTCGATCTCTGATCTGGGTATCACCAAATCCGAATGCATGTCGATGACATTCCAAAAACTGCATTCCGGACTCACGAGGGACATTATGAATTTATGGCAATGCCATTTGGCCTCTTTAATGCACCTTCTACGTTTCAATCTCTTATGAATGACATTTATTGCCCTTTTTTGCGTAAATTTATCCGATGATATTCTTGTGTATAGTAAGGACATGGATACACATATAGTTAACCTCAGACAAGTATTGGAAGTTTTGCGCAGTAATGAGTTAAAGGTAAAGTTGGAAAAGTGTTCTTTTGCCATGTCTTCTGTTTTTGGGCCATATAATTTCTGCTAATGGTATTGTAATGGATCCGGAGAAGTTACAAGGTGTCTCACAGTGGCCCAAGCCCAATTCTCTAAAAACCTTAAGAGGCTTTCTCAGTCTCATAGGCTACTATCGTAGATTCATCAAGCAATATGGGATCATTGCAAAGCCTTTGACAGACCTATTGAAAACAGACAACCTCATTTGGACATCCCAGGCAGATGCAGCTTTTCTCCAACTCAAATTGGCTATTACGTCAGCTCTTGTGTTGGCCTTTCCTAACTTTGAAGAAGAGTGACAAATGCAAGTGGGGTTGGAATAGGAGCAGTACTATCTCAGCAGCGCCATCCGGTGGCATTTCTAAGCAAGGCTTTGTCACCGCAAAACCAATCCATGTCGGTTTACAACAAGGAGATGTTCGCCATCTTGTTTGCTGTGGCGAAATGGCGCCATTACATCTTGGGCCGCCCCTTTACTATCACCACAAATCATCAGACGCTCAAACACCTCCTGGACCAAAGGATTACAACACCCTCTCAGCACAAATGACTTTCAAAGCTAATGGGTTACAATTATAAGATACAATACAGAGCTGGAAATCTTAATACTGTACTTGATGCCTTGTCTTACCGAGAGGAATTCCACGCCATCCAAGCTGTCTCTCGCCCAATCTTTGATAGCATCAAAGCTGTAGATATTGCCTGCAACCAAGATCTAGCAACCCAATCTATTATCCAAGCTGGTCAACCACACAAGAAGGGCTTCTCAATGTCTAATGGCCGCCTTCACTACAAAGATCGAATCTTCATACCAGAATCATCAGATTGGCGCTACAAAGTCATCACAGAATTTCATTCATCATTAGAGGCTGGCCATAGTGGTTACCTGCGTACATTCTTGCGTTTGGGCCGCAGCTTTGCTTGGCCGAGCATGCGCCGTGATGTAAAGAGATTTGTAGCAGCC
Source organism: Rosa rugosa (assembly GCF_958449725.1). Lineage (NCBI taxonomy): Eukaryota > Viridiplantae > Streptophyta > Magnoliopsida > Rosales > Rosaceae > Rosa > Rosa rugosa. The sequence continues at coordinate 35,770,995 of NC_084823.1, forward strand.
TGTGATATTTGCCAAAGATAGAACTATGAGATTCTCAAACCGCCGGGCTTACTCAAACCCTTGTCGGTGCCGGAAAATATATGGGTTGACATTTCCATGGACTTCATCGATGGCCTCCCTCTTTCTTTCTGATGGTAGGAATCCAATCATGGTAGTGATTGATAGGCTATCCAAATATGGGCACTTTGTTGCTGTGACGCACCCATACACTGCTCAGACCATCGCAGAAGCCTTCATCAGAGAGATATTTGGTCTTCATGGTTTACCTCGTTCAGCGATAGAGACCCTATCTTCACAAGCCATTTCTGAGAAGCCTTATTCAAACTTTAAGGGACGAAATTGTGTAGGAGCTCGGCCTACCATCCTCAATCAGATGGCCAAACTGAGGTCATAAACCACTCAATTGAACATTTCCTCAGATTCTTTGTGGCTGACAAACCCAATTCGTGGTCCAATCTACTCCATTGGGCATAATGGTGGTACAACACCTCATTCCACTCCACAATTCAAACCACTCCATTTCAGGCAGTCTATGGAACACCACCGCCAACGGTCAACCGTTACCTACAGGGTTCAACAGCAGTACACACTATAGACATAGCCTTGCAGACCCGTGATGAGCTTCTCTCTATGCTCAAGCAACACATGTTGACTACCAGAATAGGATGAAGCAACAGGCTGACAAGAATAGGACTGAGCGAACATTTGAAGTGGGAGACTGGGTCTATCTCAAACTCCACCCCTACTGCTAGAAAACGCTCCTTCACAGAAGTTAGCTCCACGCTATTACAGTCCCTTTCAGATCACGGCCAAAGTCGGCGAGGTCGCTTACAGACTTCTTCTCCCACCTCAGTGCAAACTCCACCCCACCTTCCATGTTTCGCTCCTTAAAAAGAAGATCGGTGATCATACCCAAGTATCCACCACTCTGCCTCCCTTTGGAGATGATGGCTCAATCAATTGAACCCCTCTGAAAGTCCTCGACATGACCATCGAGAAGAAGAAGAACAGATCAATCACTAAGTGGCTTGTGCAATGGATGGGACTGCCAGTTGAGGATGCGGCGTGGGAAGAGGCCCACTCTTTGATAAACCACTTTCCACACTTCAAGGTTCAAGGCCTGAGGACAGGCCTGCTCTTGAGGGGGTGGAATTGATAAGGACACCCATCTTTTGTCACCTAGCCCAGACTAGAGTCAAAGCAGAATTCATCCTCATCCTTTTGTAACGACAACTTTTGGCTCAGGGAGGTGCAGTGGCATCCAGAAGTAAAATTTCTTGCCAGGAGGGAGGCAATTGCGAAACCGAGGTGGGATGGCACACCCTCCTCATAGCCAAGGAAGCAACGAAGTCCACCGCAACGCATGTGAGGATGACGAAGTAAGCCAGTAAGGAGATGAGGTTGAGTGCATCAGAGACCCACATGGATACTCTACAATCGGAGGACTGGGCATGTAGAAGAGCCTCTTGATTGCAAGGATGCCAGTGGTAACCCGGAATAGAGCAGCTATACCACTGTGGAAACATCCAGGGTTAAATTTGATGAAACCTGTCGGTGGTGGTTCCCAAAACTTTCAAATTCTGTTGCTGCCAATTAAGTTGGCCTATGTGGGGATCCCGCGGCAGTTTTCTGTTAAAAACTACAGTTACACATGTGTTCACTGTTGCCATAACATGAAGCCACCGACGTAAAAGTGGAGAAAGTGAAGGATTCCAATGACCTGGTCAACTTTGAGTTTCTAAATCCATCGCTAATGTTTATGTTTTGATCCAGGACCATGTAAGAAAAGGGATGAAAGAACCAGGCCGTGGTGAAGAGCAGGCAAACAAGATGTGCTCAATTGTTTCCGGATGAGAACAGCTGAGGGGGCGGAGGAAGATTGTGTCAAGTGGCGCCGGTGGTGGTTAGCAGAGTTCAAGAACAGAATATCTGTATTATGCTCTACTAATTCCTTTCGACATGATTCAAAGCTTCATTTGTACAATTACAGATGCTCATTTTGTATGAAATATTTTCTTCTCTAACATATACATCCTTTGGAGTTTGGACCAATAAATAAATACTTGTATAAATAACTCTATAATACCCAAAGGAGAACCTCCAACCAAACCAATAACATTAGTGATTTGGTTCAATGGTTTGCTTAGGAACACTAACAAACCATAATTGATGGAGAAATTTACCTTCTGTACAGTAGATAGTCTAAAACAAAACTGCACAAAGGTCAAGCGAAATCAATTTTGTGACATCTCAAAGATAAGAGCCAGAAAGTACTAGCAGCATGTAACAAACCTAAAGTGGACATAACAAGCAATTTTAAACCAATGGACTCAGGTTTTTCTACTACAGGAGTAGCCCGAAAAATGGTACCCCCATTTCAGTACATCTCAATTTAGAGTCTTGGACAAAGCAAGTTGCAGCTTCAAAGAACTCTAAAGACAAAATGTTTGAAAGACTAATACATGATCTTCCCACACTATCTATTGCAACGGCATAAATTACTCCCGCAGATACCATTTCAATCCCAAATCAACTTCCATCCACATCAGTTTTAGTAATATCTAAACTCATCAAATTTTATAAGGATAATCTCCTTGACATATCGAAGATTATAAATAGATTTCACTGAAGTATCCCAAGCAGATGTTTCCATAATTTATTTTCTTTAAACAACAAACTCCTCAACAGATTTCCTATGGCCAAAACATACCAAATGCAGAATAGCGTGAACAGAATGTATATATTCAATTCCACAATAGTTAGTCAGTCCAGTTTCCAATCACGAAATTCATTCCAGCACCAATGTTCTTGAAACATGTTTTTAAGGACAGAACATTTAAAATATTCACAATCAAGAAAACTCACACCTACTCAAAAACTCAGATCGAGTTCTATAATGGAGATGGAAGATTCAGAATGAGTTCCCTAATGGAGATCAAGGATCAATTGCAAATGGAAACATACAAGCCTTCAATTCACCCTTTAGCAGTATTAACCCAAAATACAATAGCAGTTACAACAAACAAGCTTCTGCTTTGTGGTTTTCTATACTGAGCCAAGACAAATCATAAATCTTGTTGGCACTTTCGGAATACAAACGGAGAGCTAACTTTCCTTTGAACTAACATTTAGTAACTTTCTCTATTTCTATTTCAGAATCAGACTTTCTTAGTTTCCCCTTCTTCTTCATCCTGCTGGTTATGATATTGATTCATGATACTAATCTTGACCAAGTCTAAACCTAACACAAACCATAACGCTCAATATAGAGATACAGTGAAGTTTGGCTCAAAACATAAATTGTCTCCAAATATTACTAGATAGGGAAAAACATTTGCAACAAGCCTAATAAAACTTATAAAAATATGCAACACGAAAACACTTCAAACCCTCTTTGGTCATTTACCACTCGAACATGGCCTTGGGGAAAGTCACCTAGTCAGATTTCTAGATCCAGTCTCTTCTAAGGTAAGTGGCTTTGACACTGCTACAACAGAAACATTTGCAATACAAGCACAGTGCAACTACACTTTAAATTTTGGAAACATGTTCAAATTTTCTAACCTTTCAACAGCTAGCTAACACGTGTTGCAATTCTAAACCCAGAAAGCATGCATACTAAAACCATCAGATACAAATTAACTACAACATTTAAGGTAGCAAAATAATCAGACACATTATGGATTTAAATATGACAGCTACAAGTCATAACAATAATTCAGCTACAAACCGTTACTAACAACATATCAAAACAATATGGCAATTCATGCAAAGTCAATGAAACATGTTAAACATATAGCCATATAGATCCAAAACACAAATCTATCCCAAATCCACTTTGGTTTCAGGATCCTGCTGATCTATTGTTTTACCTCAAAACTGATAATCAAAAATATAATAAAACCTTCGTTGCCTGGAAATCTATATCACCCAAACATGCATGCAAAATTATTTCGCATTCATTTCTCCAAGTCCCGACAAAACCGTCAAAGGGAAATCTCAGATACTATTAGGCAAATAAAAGCACTAGCTGCTCCTATATATTTTGCTAAATTTCAGAAAACCTCCAAACCATGCAACAAGCCCACTCCCCTGAACACCAAACACAAAAACAGTTAATGATCAACAAATGTATTACCAGAAGGTAACACAATAAATCAAAGAAATTTACGACTTGCTAGACCAGAGGAAAAAAAAAACAAACAAACAAATTGCAACACCCATTTCTCTTTATCCACTTGTCTTATATGACCAGAATTTCAAACAAAGGAACTTTAGTAAATTACTAAGTTCAGAGAATATCAGATTCTCAACTAACATATGAAAGACCAGGGCTGGACGTCCACATTGACACGTGAATCACTTGCCAACAACCTAAGGAACATAGCGTTACAGAATTGATGGTCTGTCTCATGGAACTAAAATTAGGAATTTCATGGAACTTTCCATTTTATGCTTCCTTTTTCCGATTTTAAGAATCAAGTTTCCAAGACACCAAACTACCAAAAAAGAGAGATTCCAGCATATAAATCAATAAAGAGAATAAAAAGAAAGCAACTGCATTTACTGTTTCTACGTTTCTTTTGAGTAGAATTTTATCGCCAAAGGAATAACTAGAAACCTTATCAATCCAAGCAAGTTGACTCACATCAAACAACTATAAACAAATAAATTAGTTCAAGATCAGGGAAACAAAGTATCATAAAATTCAACAAAAGTTAATAAGCAAGAAAATCATTAAGAAAATGGCCAAAATTCATTCACTAAAGGTGCCTATGGCACAAACTAGAACAGTTTCTACGAAAGGAAAGATTTCAAAGCCTCAGATTACAACTTGACTTTCCTAAAAGGCTAAAACTTCAGCAGAGTATTTCGATAAGTACCTTCTGGAGGCATTGGTGGATGGAATATACATGATCAACACTGAACAGCTTGTAATCTTGTTGTCAAGAAGTTAAACTAAAACCAAGAACCAACCTACCCATTTCAGTACTGTACCCCAACTGCTATCTAAACCTAATGCCCAACTTATTTCCGTCCACAGATGAACGAAATGGCCAAGCTGATTAAGCACATTCCAATCACCCAATACCGCCAACCATCAACCAAAAGTAGCCATAGCCTAGACTTGAATTGGGTTCTCCTCTTCTATATTAAGAACAGCACCATCATCCCCATCATTGCTTAGAGTTTTCCTCACTTCCTTGTCACAGCTAAGGGCCGCATAGCTCTCCAAACCAGTCTTCTCCACCCCACCTTCCTCTTTCTTTTGCACCATATCGCAAAAGAAATCGGTCAGTATAGTCTCGTAACCAGGCATTTTGGCATAGCCAGGGAAATAATTGATGTCAATGATCAAATAGCGGTTCCCACACCTAGCGTCCCTTATAACATCAAAGTTGAAGAGGTTCAATTTCAAGCCTCGCTGCAACCCTCTTGCAATATCCGTGATAAAACTCTGCGGCGGCATCTCCGTGTCATCCAAATGCATCATCTTGTAGTACTTATCATCAGTCCTCTCGTTGGTGGCGAGATTCGAAACCTGCGAAAACGATAACAAGCCGTCCAAGCTCCCCAATTTCTCTTCTTCTGAGACGTCCGGGAGGGACTTCCTCTTGACACATTTCACATAGCCTCCCACCACATACACCTTGAAAATGACGCCGCCGTGGTTCACGAATTCCTGAAGCACAATCGGCGGCTTGAGGTTGTTGAGGCCCTCGTGGTTGAAAACCAGAGCCATTTTGTGCGACTTGGCGCTGCCGTCGGCCACCAGCGGCTTGGCGATGACCGGAAACTTCAAGCCCTCCCAGGCCGGCCGATCAAACAGCGTCTCCTTATCATATATCACAATCTGCTTGGGAATCCCAAACGTGTCGCTCTCGTGCTCGATTTTGAGCTCCGACACCGCCTGCAGCATCGAAATCCGGTTGTGCAGCTGCTCAATCGCCTCCGGCGAGTCGACGATCACCGCATTAGGGTTCTTAACCCTAAACGCCTCCAGCTGGCGCCTCCAATCCTCGCCGTACAGCTTGTGCAGCACGCAATCGAACGGCCCCTGATCCGCCAGCTCCCTCTCGGTGTCGATCCGTACGAGATCGATGCCGCGCGACCTCGCCAGCTCCACCAGCGAGTCCTGAATGAAGCTCTGCTGCTTCTTCGGGGCCAAAGCATAGCCTACGCCGAACCTCCGAACCTTCTCCGCCATTGAACAATCGCGCACAACAACAATAATAGCAACAAATCAAGATAATAATGCTCATATAATCAAACACATTCACATTCGAATTCTTCAAAATCCATAACCCTAATTTCTGATTTTCTCTTACAAGTTTTGATCTTTATTGTTCGGAAGGAAATCGAAAATTGCAGAGAGAAAAAAATGAGAATGGGAGGAGAGGTGAGGGGAGGAGAGAGATGTGGATATATATAGCTTCAGCTAGGGTTAGTGAGAGAAAGCGAAGTGGTAAAATCACCGGGGTGGGTACGCGGGGAGGGGATTGGGGTATACACGTGGCATATTCTGGGGAGGAGACGCGGATCCGGCGAGTGAGGTATACGGACGGTGGAGAATGAGGGAGATTGACGGGTGGGTGAGAGTCAACGATGTGGACTTGGGGGAGGGGCCTTTTGGTCACATCAGCACTGAAATTATGCGAGAGAACATCTGCGGGCAATTTGGTGATGTGACGGTACTTGTCTCTTCCAGCTCTAACCCTATTGTTCTGTTGCCACCTGGACTGAAAGCCCCTACCGTCGGCACGCGTTTTTATGATGCTGCTGGTGGTGGTGGAGGAGGTGGTGGTCGTTGCAAACTTTGCGACAATTCCAATACGTTCCGATGACACACGTTTGTTTTATGATGACTCTAGGTTTTTTTTTTTTTTTTTTTTTGGGGGGGTTGTTCTACCAAGTTCAAATTTCTTAGGTTCAAATTGAACTAAAATTTGTATGTTTAGCTATTGAGTAGGGTGTCATATCTTTTTTTTTTCTTTGAGAAGGGATTAGGGTTTTGAACATGGTGACAGGCTAATTTGGAAAAATTTAATAACGGGATGTCCAGAATAATTCTTAGTGCACGTTGTCATGATAGCGGTTTCAAGTTGATTGATCGAGAAACTATTCATTTGTGAAACGTGTTTAATACACGAGTGACAAGTTACGTGTACGAAAAAGAATAATTGAACTTCCTTTTAGCATTTATTGTTCGGATGCTTTTGTTCGTAACATGTGTTGGAATCTTTTTGAATTATAAAGTCAAATGTTGAGATGCTTAGAAATACCCCTTATAAAAACTCAGAAACTAAGTAAGGGTATCCCTAAGCTAAAAGCAAAATCGAAACTTTAAAATTGAAGAGTTTTTATTATTTTTAGGGAAAATTACTGGTCCCCCCTTTAACTTTTCGTGCGTCGACAGTTCAGTCCCTGTTATTTCAATTTTAACAGATAACTCCCCAAACATTCAAATTTCACACAATTTGATCCAAAATTACCATTTTACCCCTCACTTATTTTTTTTTGTTTTTTTTATTCTTCTCTCTCTCTCTTTTATACATATGTATATATGTGTGTGTGTGTGAGAGTATATATGTATGTATATGTGTGTATATTTTTATTATTCTCTCTCTCTTTTTATATATATTTATATGTATATGTGTGTGTACATATACATATGCAGATATATACATATATATATATATATATATATATATAGATGTGTATATGTAGATATATATATATATATATATATATATAGATGTATATATAGATGTATATATATATATAGATGTGTATATATAGATGTATATATATATATATATGTAGATGTGTATATGTAGATATATATATATATATATATATATATATATATATATATATATATATATATATGTATGTATATGTATGTATACATATATATCTAATGTGTTTATGTATTTGGTAAATCTATATACTATGTTTATGTTTCATATTATAAAAAAAATTCACAACTTTTATATATCTAATGTGTGTGTGTATATATATATATATATATATATATATATATATATATATATAAATATATGTATAATTTTATACATATGTGTGTGTGTGTGTATAATGTATATGTGTGTGTGTGTGTGTATATATATATATATGTATGTATGTATGTATGTATGTATGTATATGTATATACGTGTGTGTGTATATATTAGATATATAAAAAAGAAGAAGTGAGGGGTAAAATGGTCATTTTGGACCAAATTGTGTGAAATTTGAATGTGTGGGGAGTTATCTGTTAAAATTGGAATAGCAGGGACTGAACTGTCGAATCCTAAAAAGTTAAAGGGGGGACCAGTAATTTCCCCTTATTTTTACAAAAACAAACAAACTACAAGCTAACGAAACCTCCTCGAATTTCATCAAAATGAAATGCAACTAAAGCAGAAAAAGGAAGAGAGTGATGCTAGCAAGAAACGACTAAAGAATGACCAATGGATGCAACCGCATCTTCTACAAAATTAAGTTCAGGTAGAATCTGCTTAAAGGAAATGGACCAAACTGAGCCGCCATGCAAAAAACATCTTGGACGAGTTATATTAAATAAAAAAATTTTAAAAAATGTAATTTAGAAAGTTGTTATTCACTCTCGTAACATTAATTTTCACTCTAAGTCAATATTTTGTTTTTCTTCTACACTCACATAAATGTGCAGAAAAAGTTTGCTCGAAATTGTAAGATTATTGACAACAATATCTCACACTTAATGTAATGTAAAATCGAATAGGTTCAGTTGAGATATGCTTCACTTAAAAGTGTTTACAATAGTAGCGTAGAGGTCTTACTAACAAAAACTCTATTAGGAAGCCCTTGACAAAAAAGAATACTATAACTCTCTCTTAGCCCTAGCGCCGCGAGAGAGACCCAACACCTCCAAACGTTTCTTGTCCAGCAGCGGCCATGGGTAGGGCCGGCATCGCCGCGTTGTCCCTGTTGCTGGCTGCCGGACGAGTACTTCATTGCCCGGGGTTTTTGGTCTGAAGAGAAGGGGTTGTCTTGAGGTTTTTTGGCAGGATGGTTGGTGGCGAGTTTTGGCCAGCGTCTCTGGGCGTTTTGACGTCGTTTCTGTGCAGATCCGGCATGGGGGTCGAGCGTCTGGGCGCACTCATGGTGGATTTCCAAATCCAGCGATGAGGGCTTCGTGGGGCTCGGGGTTGAACTCGACAGCGGTGTGGGCTGCGTGGGGCTCGTGGCACAGCTCGATGTCGGTACAGGTTGCGTGGAGCTCAGCATTTCTCGTTTTTCTCGTGGGCGGCGCGGCTCGTGGCGAAACGGGTGGTACTGGTTCGTGGCGGGGCTCGTCGGCGGCGGAAAAGTACCGGCGCTGCATAGGCGGCTACGGGCGTGGTGGAGATGTGGTCTGGGCTTGGGTCCATTTATCTTGCTGGGCCTTGAGATTGGTCCTCTTTCTCTTAGGGCTACCCGGCTTTCTAATTTAGGCTGGGGTTTTTAGC